>NW_027616619.1:0-229575 GCF_964187855.1 Myxine glutinosa | reverse complement strand
GGTTTTTCAACACTAACACAAGTGCGAAAAGTGGTTTTTCAATACTAACACAAGTGCGAAAAGTGGTTTTTCCACACTAATACAAGTGTAAAAGTGGTTTCCTGCACCAACACAAGTGCGAAAAGTGGTTTTTCAACACTAACACAAGTGCGAAAAGTGCTTTATCAACACTATCACAAGTGCAAAAAGTGTTTTTTCCACACTAATACAAGTGCAAAAGTGGTTTTCCTGCACCAACACAAGTGCGAAAAGTGGCTTTTCAACACTAACACAAGTGCGAAAAGTGGTTTTATCAACACTAACACAAGTGCGAAAAGTGTTTTTTCCACACTAATACAAGTGCAAAAGTGGTTTCCTGCACCAACACAAGTGCGAAAAGTGGTTTTTCAACACTAACACAAGTGCGAAAAGTGGTTTTTCAACACTAACACAAGTGCGAAAAGTGGTTTTTCAATACTAACACAAGTGCAAAAAGTGGTTTTTCCACACTAATACAAGTGTAAAAGTGGTTTCCTGCACCAACACAAGTGCGAAAAGTGGTTTATCAACACTATCACAAGTGCAAAAAGTGTTTTTTCCACACTAATACAAGTGCAAAAGTGGTTTCCCTGCACCAACACAAGTGCGAAAAGTGGTTTTTCAACACTAACACAAGTGCGAAAAGTGGTTTTTCAACACTAACACAAGTGCGAAAGTGTTTTTCCACACTAATACAAGTGCAAAAGTGGTTTCCTGCACCAACACAAGTGCGAAAAGTGGTTTTTCAACACTAACACAGTGCGAAAAGTGGTTTTTCAACACTATCACAAGTGCAAAAAGTGTTTTTTGAACACTATCACAAGTGCAAAAAGTGGTTTTTCAACACTAACACAAGTGCGAAAAGTGGTTTTTCAACACTAACACAAGTGCAAAAGTGGTTTCCTGCACCAACACAAGTGCGAAATGTGGTTTTTCCACACTAATACAAGTGCAAAAGTGGTTTCCTGCACCAATACAAGTGCGAAAAGTGGTTTTTCAACACTAACACAAGTGCGAAAAGTGTTTTTTGAACACTATCACAAGTGCAAAAAGTGGTTTTTCAACACTAACACAAGTGCGAAAAGTGGTTTTTCAACACTAACACAAGTGCGAAAAGCGGTTTTTCAACACTAACACAAGTGCGAAAAGTGGTTTTTCAACACTAACACAAGTGCGAAAAGTGGTTTTTTCCACACTAATACAAGTGCAAAAGTGGTTTTTCAACACTAATACAAGTGCAAAAGTGGTTTCCTGCACCAACACAAGTGCGAAAAGTGGTTTTTTCAACACTAACACAAGTGCAAAAAGTGGTTTTTCAACACTAACACAAGTGCGAAAAGTGGTTTTTCCACACGTAATACAAGTGCAAAAGTGGTTTCCTGCACCAACACAAGTGCGAAAAGTGGTTTTTCAACATTAACACAAGTGCGAAAAGTGGTTTTTCAACACTATCACAAGTGCAAAAAGTGTTTTGTCCACACTAATACAAGTGCAAAAGTGGTTTCCTGCACCAACACAAGTGCGAAAAGTGGTTTTTCAACACTAACACAAGTGCGAAAAGTGGTTTTTCAACACTAACACAAGTGCGAAAAGTGGTTTTTCCACACTAATACAAGTGCAAAAGTGGTTTTTCACACTAACACAAGTGCAAAAAGTGGTTTTTCCACACTAACACAAGTGCAAAAAGTGGTTTTTCCACACTAATACAAGTGCAAAAGTGGTTTCCTGCACCAATACAAGTGCGAAAAGTGGTTTTTCAACACTAACACAAGTGTGAAAAGGGGTTTTTCAACACTATCACAAGTGCAAAAAGTGTTTTTTCCACACTAATACAAGTGCAAAAGTGGTTTCCTGCACCAACGACAAGTGCGAAAAGTGGTATTTCAACACTAACACAAGTGCGAAAAGTGGTTTTTCAACACTAACACAAGTGCGAAAAGTGTTTTTTTGAACACTATCACAAGTGCAAAAAGTGGTTTTTCAACACTAACACAAGTGCGAAAAGTGGTTTTTCAACACTAACACAAGTGCAAAAAGTGGTTTTTCAACACTAACACAAGCGCGAAAAGTGGTTTTTCAACACTAACACAAGTGCGAAAAGTGGTTTTTCCACACTAATACAAGTGCAAAAGTGGTTTTTCAACACTAACACAAGTGCAAAAAGTGGTTTTTCCACACTAATACAAGTGCAAAAGTGGTTTCCTGCACCAACACAAGTGCGAAAAGTGGTTTTTCAACACTAACACATGTGCAAAAAGTGGTTTTTCAACACTATCACAAGTGCAAAAAGTGTTTTTTCCACACTAATACAAGTGCAAAAGTGGTTTCCTGCACCACACAAGTGCGAAAAGTGGTTTTTCAACACTAACACAAGTGCGAAAAGTGGTTTTTCAACACTAACTTAGTGCGAAAAGTGTTTTTTCCACACTAATACAAGTGCAAAAGTGGTTTCCTGCACCAACACAAGTGCGAAAAGTGGTTTTTCAACACTAACACAAGTGCGAAAAGTGGTTTTTCAACACTAACACAAGTGCGAAAAGTGTTTTTTCCACACTAATACAACTGCAAAAGTGGTTTCCTGCACCAACACAAGTGCGAAAAGTGGTTTTTCAACACTAACACAAGTGCGAAAAGTGGTTTTTCAACACTAACACAAGTGCGAAAAGTGGTTTTTCAATACTAACACAAGTGCAAAAAGTGGTTTTTCCACACTAATACAAGTGTAAAAGTGGTTTCCTGCACCAACACAAGTGCGAAAAGTGGTTTATCAACACTATCACAAGTGCAAAAAGTGTTTTTTCCACACTAATACAAGTGTAAAAGTGGTTTCCTGCACCAACACAAGTGCGAAAAGTGGTTTTTCAACACTAACACAAGTGCGAAAAGTGGTTTATCAACACTATCACAAGTGCAAAAAGTGTTTTTTCACACTAATACAAGTGAAAAGTGGTTTTCCTGCACCAACACAAGTGCGAAAAGTGGTTTTTCAACACTAACACAAGTGCGAAAAGTGGTTTTTCAACACTAACACAAGTGCGAAAAGTGTTTTTTCCACACTAATACAAGTGCAAAAGTGGTTTCCTGCACCAACACAAGTGCGAAAAGTGGTTTTTCAACACTAACACAAGTGCGAAAAGTGGTTTTTCAACACTATCACAAGTGCAAAAAGTGTTTTTTCCACACTAATACAAGTGCAAAAGTGGTTTCCTGCACCAACACAAGTGCGAAAAGTGGTTTTTCAACACTAACACAAGTGCGAAAAGTGGTTTTTCCAGCACTAATACAAGTGCAAAAGTGGTTTCCTGCACCAACAAAAGTGCGAAAAGTGTTTTTTCAACACTAACACAAGTGCGAAAAGTGTTTTTTCAACACTAACACAAGTGCAAAAAGTGGTTTTTCAACACTATCACAAGTGCAAAAAGTGTTTTTTTCCACACTAAAACAAGTGCAAAAGTGGTTTCCTGCACCAACACAAGTGTGAAAAGTGGTTTTTCAACACTAACACAAGTGCGAAAAGTGGTTTTTCAACACTAACACAAGTGCGAAAAGTGGTTTTTCAACACTAACACAAGTGCGAAAAGTGGTTTTTCCACACTAATACAAGTGCAAAAGTGGTTTCCTGCACCAACACAAGTGCGAAAAGTGGTTTTTTCAACACTAACACAAGTGCGAAAAGTGGTTTTCAACACTAACACAAGTGCGAAAAGTGGTTTTTCAACACTAACACAAGTGCGAAAAGTGGTTTTTCAACACTAACACAAGTGCGAAAAGTGGTTTTTCCACACTAATACAAGTGCAAAAGTGGTTTTTCAACACTAATACAAGTGCAAAAGTGGTTTCCTGCACCAACACAAGTGCAAAAAGTGGTTTTTCAACACTAACACAAGTGCAAAAAGTGGTTTTTCAACACTAACACAAGTGCGAAAAGTGGTTTTTTCCACACTAATACAAGTGCAAAAGTGGTTTCCTGCACAACACAAGTGCGAAAAGTGGTTTTTCAACATTAACACAAGTGCGAAAAGTGGTTTTTCAACACTATCACAAGTGCAAAAAGTGTTTTGTCCACACTAATACAAGTGCAAAAGTGGTTTCCTGCACCAACACAAGTGCGAAAAGTGGTTTTTCAACACTAACACAAGTGCGAAAAGTGGTTTTTCAACACTAACACAAGTGCGAAAAGTGGTTTTTCCACTTTTCCACTTTTCCACTTTCCACAAACCACTTTCGCAAAAGTGGTTTCCTGCACCAACACAAGTGCGAAAAGTGGTTTTTCAACACTATCACAAGTGCAAAAAGTGTTTTGTCCACACTAATACAAGTGCAAAAGTGGTTTCCTGCACCAACACAAGTGCGAAAAGTGGTTTTTTCCACACTAATACAAGTGCAAAAGTGGTTTCCTGCACCAACACAAGTGCGAAAAGTGGTTTTTCACACTAACACAAGTGCGAAAAGTGGTTTTTCAACACTAAGACAAGTGCGAAAAGTGGTTTTTCAATACTAACACAAGTGTGAAAAGTGGTTTTTCTACACTAATACAAGTGTAAAAGTGGTTTCCTGCACCAACACAAGTGCGAAAAGTGGTTTTTCAACACTAACACAAGTGCGAAAAGTGGTTTTTCAACACTAACACAAGTGCGAAAAGTGGTTTTTCCACTTTTCCACTTTCCACTTTCCACAAACCACTTTTCGCAAAAGTGGTTTCCTGCACCAACACAAGTGCGAAAAGTGGTTTTTCAACACTATCACAAGTGCAAAAAGTGTTTTGTCCACACTAATACAAGTGCAAAAGTGGTTTCCTGCACCAACACAAGTGCGAAAAGTGGTTTTTCCACACTAATACAAGTGCAAAAGTGGTTTCCTGCACCAACACAAGTGCGAAAAGTGGTTTTTCAACACTAACACAAGTGCGAAAAGTGGTTTTTCAACACTAAGACAAGTGCGAAAAGTTGTTTTTCAATGCTAACACAAGTGTGAAAAGTGGTTTTTCTACACTAATACAAGTGTAAAAGTGGGTTTCCTGCACAACACAAGTGCGAAAAGTGGTTTTTCAACACTAAGCACAAGTGCGAAAAGTGGTTTATCAACACTATCACAAGTGCAAAAAGTGTTTTTTCCACACTAATACAAGTGCAAAAGTGGTTTCCTGCACCAACACAAGTGCGAAAAGTGGTTTTTCAACACTAACACAAGTGCGAAAAGTGGTTTTCAACACTAACACAAGTGCGAAAAGTGTTTTTTCCACACTAATACAAGTGCAAAAGTGGTTTCCTGCACCAACACAAGTGCGAAAAGTGGTTTTTCAACACTAACACAAGTGCGAAAAGTGGTTTTTCAACACTATCACAAGTGCAAAAAGTGTTTTTTCCACACTAATACAAGTGCAAAAGTGGTTTCCTGCACCAACACAAGTGCGAAATGTGGTTTTTCCACACTAATACAAGTGCAAAAGTGGTTTCCTGCACCAATACAAGTGCGAAAAGTGGTTTTTCAACACTAACACAAGTGCGAAAAGTGTTTTTTGAACACTATCACAAGTGCAAAAAGTGGTTTTTCAACACTAACACAAGTGCGAAAAGTGGTTTTTCAACACTAACACAAGTGCGAAAAGTGGTTTTTCAACACTAACACAAGTGCGAAAAGTGGTTTTTCAACACTAACACAAGTGCGAAAAGTGGTTTTTCCACACTAATACAAGTGCAAAAGTGGTTTTTTCAACACTAACACAAGTGCAAAAAGTGGTTTTCCACACTAATACAAGTGCAAAAGTGGTTTCCTGCACCAATACAAGTGCGAAAAGTGGTTTTTCAACACTAACACAAGTGCGAAAAGGGGGTTTTCCACACTAATACAAGTGCAAAAGTGGTTTCCTGCACCAACACAAGTGCGAAAAGTGGTTTTTCAACACTAACACAAGTGCGAAAAGTGGTTTTTCAACACTAACACAAGGTGCGAAAAGTGGTTTTTCCACACTAATACAAGTGCAAAAGTGGTTTCCTGCACCAATACAAGTGCGAAAAGTGGTTTTTCAACACTAACACAAGTGCAAAAAGTGGTTTTTCAACACTATCACAAGTGCAAAAAGTGTTTTTTCCACACTAATACAAGTGCAAAAGTGGTTTCCTGCACCAACACAAGTGCGAAAAGTGGTTTTTCAACACTAACACAAGTGCGAAAAGTGGTTTTTCAACACTAACACAAGTGCGAAAAGTGGTTTTTCCACACTAATACAAGTGCAAAAGTGGTTTCCTGCACCAATACAAGTGCGAAAAGTGGTTTTTCAACACTAACACAAGTGCAAAAAGTGGTTTTTCAACACTAACACAAGTGCGAAAAGTGGTTTTTCCACACTAATACAAGTGCAAAAGTGGTTTCCTGCACCAATACAAGTGCGAAAAGTGGTTTTTCAACACTAACACAAGTGCGAAAAGTGGTTTTTCAACACTAACTTAAGTGCGAAAAGTGGTTTTTCCACACTAATACAAGTGCAAAAGTGGTTTCCTGCACCAACACAAGTGCGAAAAGTGGTTTTTCAACACTAACACAAGTGCGAAAAGTGGTTTTTCAACACTAACACAAGTGCAAAAAGTGTTTTTTCCACACTAATACAAGTGCAAAGGTGGTTTCCTGCACCAACACAAGTGCGAAAAGTGGTTTTTCAACACTAACACAAGTGCGAAAAGTGGTTTTTCAACACTAACACAAGTGCGAAAAATGGTTTTTCAATACTAACACAAGTGCGAAAAGTGGTTTTTCCACACTAATACAAGTGTAAAAGTGGTTTCCTGCACCAACACAAGTGCGAAAAGTGGTTTTTCAACACTAACACAAGTGCGAAAAGTGGTTTATGAACACTATCACAAGTGCAAAAAGTGTTTTTTCCACACTAATACAAGTGCAAAAGTGGTTTTCCTGCACCAACACAGGTGCGAAAAGTGGTTTTTCAACACTAACACAAGTGCGAAAAGTGGTTTTTCAACACTAACACAAGTGCGAAAAGTGTTTTTTCCACACTAATACAAGTGCAAAAGTGGTTTCCTGCACCAACACAAGTGCGAAAAGTGGTTTTTCAACACTAACACAAGTGCGAAAAGTGGTTTTTCAACACTAACACAAGTGCGAAAAGTGGTTTTTCAGTACTAACACAAGTGCAAAAAGTGGTTTTTCCACACTAATACAAGTGTAAAAGTGGTTTCCTGCACCAATACAAGTGCGAAAAGTGGTTTTTCAACACTAACACAAGTGCGAAAAGGGGTTTTTCCACACTAATACAAGTGCAAAAGTGGTTTCCTGCACCAACACAAGTGCGAAAAGTGGTTTTTCAACACTAACACAAGTGCGAAAAGTGGTTTTTCAACACTAACACAAGTGCGAAAAGTGGTTTTTCCACACTAATACAAGTGCAAAAGTGGTTTCCTGCACCAATACAAGTGCGAAAAGTGGTTTTTCAACACTAACACAAGTGCAAAAAGTGGTTTTTCAACACTATCACAAGTGCAAAAAGTGTTTTTTCCACACTAATACAAGTGCAAAAGTGGTTTCCTGCACCAACACAAGTGCGAAAAGTGGTTTTTCAACACTAACACAAGTGCGAAAAGTGGTTTTTCAACACTAACACAAGTGCGAAAAGTGGTTTTTCCACACTAATACAAGTGCAAAAGTGGTTTCCTGCACCAATACAAGTGCGAAAAGTGGTTTTTCAACACTAACACAAGTGCAAAAAGTGGTTTTTCAACACTATCACAAGTGCAAAAAGTGTTTTTTCCACACTAATACAAGTGCAAAAGTGGTTTCCTGCACCAACACAAGTGCGAAAAGTGGTTTTTCAACACTAACACAAGTGCGAAAAGTGGTTTTTCAACACTAACTTAAGTGCGAAAAGTGGTTTTTCCACACTAATACAAGTGCAAAAGTGGTTTCCTGCACCAACACAAGTGCGAAAAGTGGTTTTTCAACACTAACACAAGTGCGAAAAGTGGTTTTTCAACACTAACACAAGTGCAAAAAGTGTTTTTTCCACACTAATACAAGTGCAAAGGTGGTTTCCTGCACCAACACAAGTGCGAAAAGTGGTTTTTCAACACTAACACAAGTGCGAAAAGTGGTTTTTCAACACTAACACAAGTGCGAAAAGTGGTTTTTCAATACTAACACAAGTGCGAAAAGTGGTTTTTCCACACTAATACAAGTGTAAAAGTGGTTTCCTGCACCAACACAAGTGCGAAAAGTGGTTTTTCAACACTAACACAAGTGCGAAAAGTGCTTTATCAACACTATCACAAGTGCAAAAAGTGTTTTTTCCACACTAATACAAGTGCAAAAGTGGTTTTCCTGCACCAACACAAGTGCGAAAAGTGGTTTTTCAACACTAACACAAGTGCGAAAAGTGGTTTTTCAACACTAACACAAGTGCGAAAAGTGTTTTTTCCACACTAATACAAGTGCAAAAGTGGTTTCCTGCACCAACACAAGTGCGAAAAGTGGTTTTTCAACACTAACACAAGTGCGAAAAGTGGTTTTTCAACACTAACACAAGTGCGAAAAGTGGTTTTTCAATACTAACACAAGTGCAAAAAGTGGTTTTTCCACACTAATACAAGTGTAAAAGTGGTTTCCTGCACCAACACAAGTGCGAAAAGTGGTTTATCAACACTATCACAAGTGCAAAAAGTGTTTTTTCCACACTAATACAAGTGCAAAAGTGGTTTCCTGCACCAACACAAGTGCGAAAAGTGGTTTTTCAACACTAACACAAGTGCGAAAAGTGGTTTTTCAACACTAACACAAGTGCGAAAAGTGTTTTTTCCACACTAATACAAGTGCAAAAGTGGTTTCCTGCACCAACACAAGTGCGAAAAGTGGTTTTTCAACACTAACACAGTGCGAAAAGTGGTTTTTCAACACTATCACAAGTGCAAAAAGTGTTTTTTGAACACTATCACAAGTGCAAAAAGTGGTTTTTCAACACTAACACAAGTGCGAAAAGTGGTTTTTCAACACTAACACAAGTGCAAAAGTGGTTTCCTGCACCAACACAAGTGCGAAATGTGGTTTTTCCACACTAATACAAGTGCAAAAGTGGTTTCCTGCACCAATACAAGTGCGAAAAGTGGTTTTTCAACACTAACACAAGTGCGAAAAGTGTTTTTTGAACACTATCACAAGTGCAAAAAGTGGTTTTTCAACACTAACACAAGTGCGAAAAGTGGTTTTTCAACACTAACACAAGTGCGAAAAGCGGTTTTTCAACACTAACACAAGTGCGAAAAGTGGTTTTTCAACACTAACACAAGTGCGAAAAGTGGTTTTTCCACACTAATGCAAGTGCAAAAGTGGTTTTTCAACACTAATACAAGTGCAAAAGTGGTTTCCTGCACCAACACAAGTGCGAAAAGTGGTTTTTCAACACTAACACAAGTGCAAAAAGTGGTTTTTCAACACTAACACAAGTGCGAAAAGTGGTTTTTCCACACTAATACAAGTGCAAAAGTGGTTTCCTGCACCAACACAAGTGCGAAAAGTGGTTTTTCAACATTAACACAAGTGCGAAAAGTGGTTTTTCAACACTATCACAAGTGCAAAAAGTGTTTTGTCCACACTAATACAAGTGCAAAAGTGGTTTCCTGCACCAACACAAGTGCGAAAAGTGGTTTTTCAACACTATCACAAGTGCAAAAAGTGTTTTGTCCACACTAATACAAGTGCAAAAGTGGTTTCCTGCACCAACACAAGTGCGAAAAGTGGTTTTTCAACACTAACACAAGTGCGAAAAGTGGTTTTTCAACACTAAGACAAGTGCGAAAAGTGGTTTTTCAATACTAACACAAGTGCGAAAAGTGGTTTTTCCACACTAATACAAGTGTAAAAGTGGTTTCCTGCACCAACACAAGTGCGAAAAGTGGTTTTTCAACACTAACACAAGTGCGAAAAGTGGTTTATCAACACTATCACAAGTGCAAAAAGTGTTTTTTCCACACTAATACAAGTGCAAAAGTGGTTTCCTGCACCAACACAAGTGCGAAAAGTGGTTTTTCAACACTAACACAAGTGCGAAAAGTGGTTTTTCAACACTAACACAAGTGCGAAAAGTGTTTTTTCCACACTAATACAAGTGCAAAAGTGGTTTCCTGCACCAACACAAGTGCGAAAAGTGGTTTTTCAACATTAACACAAGTGCGAAAAGTGGTTTTTCAACACTATCACAAGTGCAAAAAGTGTTTTGTCCACACTAATACAAGTGCAAAAGTGGTTTCCTGCACCAACACAAGTGCGAAAAGTGGTTTTTCAACACTATCACAAGTGCAAAAAGTGTTTTTCCACACTAATACAAGTGCAAAAGTGGTTTCCTGCACCAACACAAGTGCGAAAAGTGGTTTTTCCACACTAATACAAGTGCAAAAGTGGTTTCCTGCACCAACACAAGTGCGAAAAGTGGTTTTTCAACACTAACACAAGTGCGAAAAGTGGTTTTTCAACACTAAGACAAGTGCGAAAAGTGGTTTTTCAATACTAACACAAGTGCGAAAAGTGGGTTTTCCACACTAATACAAGTGTAAAAGTGGTTTCCTGCACCAACACAAGTGCGAAAAGTGGTTTTTCAACACTAACACAAGTGCGAAAAGTGGTTTATCAACACTATCACAAGTGCAAAAAGTGTTTTTTCCACACTAATACAAGTGCAAAAGTGGTTTCCTGCACCAACACAAGTGCGAAAAGTGTTTTTTCAACACTAACACAAGTGCGAAAAGTGGTTTTTCAACACTAACACAAGTGCGAAAAGTGTTTTTTCCACACTAATACAAGTGCAAAAGTGGTTTCCTGCACCAACACAAGTGCGAAAAGTGGTTTTTCAACACTAACACAAGTGCGAAAAGTGGTTTTTCAACACTATCACAAGTGCAAAAAGTGTTTTTTCCACACTAATACAAGTGCAAAAGTGGTTTCCTGCACCAACACAAGTGCGAAATGTGGTTTTTCCACACTAATACAAGTGCAAAAGTGGTTTCCTGCACCAATACAAGTGCGAAAAGTGGTTTTTCAACACTAACACAAGTGCGAAAAGTGTTTTTTGAACACTATCACAAGTGCAAAAAGTGGTTTTTCAACACTAACACAAGTGCGAAAAGTGGTTTTTCAACACTAACACAAGTGCGAAAAGTGGTTTTTCAACACTAACACAAGTGCGAAAAGTGGTTTTTCAACACTAACACAAGTGCGAAAAGTGGTTTTTCCACACTAATACAAGTGCAAAAGTGGTTTTTCAACACTAACACAAGTGCAAAAAGTGGTTTTTCCACACTAACACAAGTGCAAAAAGTGGTTTTTCCACACTAATACAAGTGCAAAAGTGGTTTCCTGCACCAATACAAGTGCGAAAAGTGGTTTTTCAACACTAACACAAGTGTGAAAAGGGGTTTTTCAACACTATCACAAGTGCAAAAAGTGTTTTTTCCACACTAATACAAGTGCAAAAGTGGTTTCCTGCACCAACACAAGTGCGAAAAGTGGTATTTCAACACTAACACAAGTGCGAAAAGTGGTTTTTCAACACTAACACAAGTGCGAAAAGTGTTTTTTGAACACTATCACAAGTGCAAAAAGTGGTTTTTCAACACTAACACAAGTGCGAAAAGTGGTTTTTCAACACTAACACAAGTGCGAAAAGTGGTTTTTCAACACTAACACAAGCGCGAAAAGTGGTTTTTCAACACTAACACAAGTGCAAAAAGTGGTTTTTCCACACTAATACAAGTGCAAAAGTGGTTTTTCAACACTAACACAAGTGCAAAAAGTGGTTTTTCCACACTAATACAAGTGCAAAAGTGGTTTCCTGCACCAACACAAGTGCGAAAAGTGGTTTTTCAACACTAACACATGTGCAAAAAGTGGTTTTTCAACACTATCACAAGTGCAAAAAGTGTTTTTTCCACACTAATACAAGTGCAAAAGTGGTTTCCTGCACCAACACAAGTGCGAAAAGTGGTTTTTCAACACTAACACAAGTGCGAAAAGTGGTTTTTCAACACTAACTTAGTGCGAAAAGTGTTTTTTCCACACTAATACAAGTGCAAAAGTGGTTTCCTGCACCAACACAAGTGCGAAAAGTGGTTTTTCAACACTAACACAAGTGCGAAAAGTGGTTTTTCAACACTAACACAAGTGCGAAAAGTGTTTTTTCCACACTAATACAACTGCAAAAGTGGTTTCCTGCACCAACACAAGTGCGAAAAGTGGTTTTTCAACACTAACACAAGTGCGAAAAGTGGTTTTTCAACACTAACACAAGTGCGAAAAGTGGTTTTTCAATACTAACACAAGTGCAAAAAGTGGTTTTTCCACACTAATACAAGTGTAAAAGTGGTTTCCTGCACCAACACAAGTGCGAAAAGTGGTTTATCAACACTATCACAAGTGCAAAAAGTGTTTTTTCCACACTAATACAAGTGTAAAAGTGGTTTCCTGCACCAACACAAGTGCGAAAAGTGGTTTTTCAACACTAACACAAGTGCGAAAAGTGGTTTATCAACACTATCACAAGTGCAAAAAGTGTTTTTTCCACACTAATACAAGTGCAAAAGTGGTTTTCCTGCACCAACACAAGTGCGAAAAGTGGTTTTTCAACACTAACACAAGTGTGAAAAGTGGTTTTTCAACACTAACACAAGTGCGAAAAGTGTTTTTTCCACACTAATACAAGTGCAAAAGTGGTTTCCTGCACCAACACAAGTGCGAAAAGTGGTTTTTCAACACTAACACAAGTGCGAAAAGTGGTTTTTCAACACTATCACAAGTGCAAAAAGTGTTTTTTCCACACTAATACAAGTGCAAAAGTGGTTTCCTGCACCAACACAAGTGCGAAAAGTGGTTTTTCAACACTAACACAAGTGCGAAAAGTGGTTTTTCCACACTAATACAAGTGCAAAAGTGGTTTCCTGCACCAACAAAAGTGCGAAAAGTGTTTTTTCAACACTAACACAAGTGCGAAAAGTGTTTTTTCAACACTAACACAAGTGCAAAAAGTGGTTTTTCAACACTATCACAAGTGCAAAAAGTGTTTTTTCCACACTAAAACAAGTGCAAAAGTGGTTTCCTGCACCAACACAAGTGCGAAAAGTGGTTTATCAACACTATCACAAGTGCAAAAAGTGTTTTTTCCACACTAATACAAGTGCAAAAGTGGTTTCCTGCACCAACACAAGTGCGAAAAGTGGTTTTTCAACACTAACACAAGTGCGAAAAGTGGTTTTTCAACACTAACACAAGTGCGAAAAGTGTTTTTTCCACACTAATACAAGTGCAAAAGTGGTTTCCTGCACCAACACAAGTGCGAAAAGTGGTTTTTCAACACTAACACAGTGCGAAAAGTGGTTTTTCAACACTATCACAAGTGCAAAAAGTGTTTTTTGAACACTATCACAAGTGCAAAAAGTGGTTTTTCAACACTAACACAAGTGCGAAAAGTGGTTTTTCAACACTAACACAAGTGCAAAAGTGGT
Source organism: Myxine glutinosa (assembly GCF_964187855.1). Classification (NCBI taxonomy): domain Eukaryota; kingdom Metazoa; phylum Chordata; class Myxini; order Myxiniformes; family Myxinidae; genus Myxine; species Myxine glutinosa. The sequence continues at coordinate 216,064 of NW_027616619.1, read as the reverse complement.
TTCCTGCACCAACACAAGTGCGAAATGTGGTTTTTCCACACTAATACAAGTGCAAAAGTGGTTTCCTGCACCAATACAAGTGCGAAAAGTGGTTTTTCAACACTAACACAAGTGCGAAAAGTGTTTTTTGAACACTATCACAAGTGCAAAAAGTGGTTTTTCAACACTAACACAAGTGCGAAAAGTGGTTTTTCAACACTAACACAAGTGCGAAAAGCGGTTTTTCAACACTAACACAAGTGCGAAAAGTGGTTTTTCAACACTAACACAAGTGCGAAAAGTGGTTTTTCCACACTAATGCAAGTGCAAAAGTGGTTTTTCAACACTAATACAAGTGCAAAAGTGGTTTCCTGCACCAACACAAGTGCGAAAAGTGGTTTTTCAACACTAACACAAGTGCAAAAAGTGGTTTTTCAACACTAACACAAGTGCGAAAAGTGGTTTTTCCACACTAATACAAGTGCAAAAGTGGTTTCCTGCACCAACACAAGTGCGAAAAGTGGTTTTTCAACATTAACACAAGTGCGAAAAGTGGTTTTTCAACACTATCACAAGTGCAAAAAGTGTTTTGTCCACACTAATACAAGTGCAAAAGTGGTTTCCTGCACCAACACAAGTGCGAAAAGTGGTTTTTCAACACTATCACAAGTGCAAAAAGTGTTTTGTCCACACTAATACAAGTGCAAAAGTGGTTTCCTGCACCAACACAAGTGCGAAAAGTGGTTTTTCAACACTAACACAAGTGCGAAAAGTGGTTTTTCAACACTAAGACAAGTGCGAAAAGTGGTTTTTCAATACTAACACAAGTGCGAAAAGTGGTTTTTCCACACTAATACAAGTGTAAAAGTGGTTTCCTGCACCAACACAAGTGCGAAAAGTGGTTTTTCAACACTAACACAAGTGCGAAAAGTGGTTTATCAACACTATCACAAGTGCAAAAAGTGTTTTTTCCACACTAATACAAGTGCAAAAGTGGTTTCCTGCACCAACACAAGTGCGAAAAGTGGTTTTTCAACACTAACACAAGTGCGAAAAGTGGTTTTTCAACACTAACACAAGTGCGAAAAGTGTTTTTTCCACACTAATACAAGTGCAAAAGTGGTTTCCTGCACCAACACAAGTGCGAAAAGTGGTTTTTCAACATTAACACAAGTGCGAAAAGTGGTTTTTCAACACTATCACAAGTGCAAAAAGTGTTTTGTCCACACTAATACAAGTGCAAAAGTGGTTTCCTGCACCAACACAAGTGCGAAAAGTGGTTTTTCAACACTATCACAAGTGCAAAAAGTGTTTTTCCACACTAATACAAGTGCAAAAGTGGTTTCCTGCACCAACACAAGTGCGAAAAGTGGTTTTTCCACACTAATACAAGTGCAAAAGTGGTTTCCTGCACCAACACAAGTGCGAAAAGTGGTTTTTCAACACTAACACAAGTGCGAAAAGTGGTTTTTCAACACTAAGACAAGTGCGAAAAGTGGTTTTTCAATACTAACACAAGTGCGAAAAGTGGGTTTTCCACACTAATACAAGTGTAAAAGTGGTTTCCTGCACCAACACAAGTGCGAAAAGTGGTTTTTCAACACTAACACAAGTGCGAAAAGTGGTTTATCAACACTATCACAAGTGCAAAAAGTGTTTTTTCCACACTAATACAAGTGCAAAAGTGGTTTCCTGCACCAACACAAGTGCGAAAAGTGTTTTTTCAACACTAACACAAGTGCGAAAAGTGGTTTTTCAACACTAACACAAGTGCGAAAAGTGTTTTTTCCACACTAATACAAGTGCAAAAGTGGTTTCCTGCACCAACACAAGTGCGAAAAGTGGTTTTTCAACACTAACACAAGTGCGAAAAGTGGTTTTTCAACACTATCACAAGTGCAAAAAGTGTTTTTTCCACACTAATACAAGTGCAAAAGTGGTTTCCTGCACCAACACAAGTGCGAAATGTGGTTTTTCCACACTAATACAAGTGCAAAAGTGGTTTCCTGCACCAATACAAGTGCGAAAAGTGGTTTTTCAACACTAACACAAGTGCGAAAAGTGTTTTTTGAACACTATCACAAGTGCAAAAAGTGGTTTTTCAACACTAACACAAGTGCGAAAAGTGGTTTTTCAACACTAACACAAGTGCGAAAAGTGGTTTTTCAACACTAACACAAGTGCGAAAAGTGGTTTTTCAACACTAACACAAGTGCGAAAAGTGGTTTTTCCACACTAATACAAGTGCAAAAGTGGTTTTTCAACACTAACACAAGTGCAAAAAGTGGTTTTTCCACACTAACACAAGTGCAAAAAGTGGTTTTTCCACACTAATACAAGTGCAAAAGTGGTTTCCTGCACCAATACAAGTGCGAAAAGTGGTTTTTCAACACTAACACAAGTGTGAAAAGGGGTTTTTCAACACTATCACAAGTGCAAAAAGTGTTTTTTCCACACTAATACAAGTGCAAAAGTGGTTTCCTGCACCAACACAAGTGCGAAAAGTGGTATTTCAACACTAACACAAGTGCGAAAAGTGGTTTTTCAACACTAACACAAGTGCGAAAAGTGTTTTTTGAACACTATCACAAGTGCAAAAAGTGGTTTTTCAACACTAACACAAGTGCGAAAAGTGGTTTTTCAACACTAACACAAGTGCGAAAAGTGGTTTTTCAACACTAACACAAGCGCGAAAAGTGGTTTTTCAACACTAACACAAGTGCAAAAAGTGGTTTTTCCACACTAATACAAGTGCAAAAGTGGTTTTTCAACACTAACACAAGTGCAAAAAGTGGTTTTTCCACACTAATACAAGTGCAAAAGTGGTTTCCTGCACCAACACAAGTGCGAAAAGTGGTTTTTCAACACTAACACATGTGCAAAAAGTGGTTTTTCAACACTATCACAAGTGCAAAAAGTGTTTTTTCCACACTAATACAAGTGCAAAAGTGGTTTCCTGCACCAACACAAGTGCGAAAAGTGGTTTTTCAACACTAACACAAGTGCGAAAAGTGGTTTTTCAACACTAACTTAGTGCGAAAAGTGTTTTTTCCACACTAATACAAGTGCAAAAGTGGTTTCCTGCACCAACACAAGTGCGAAAAGTGGTTTTTCAACACTAACACAAGTGCGAAAAGTGGTTTTTCAACACTAACACAAGTGCGAAAAGTGTTTTTTCCACACTAATACAACTGCAAAAGTGGTTTCCTGCACCAACACAAGTGCGAAAAGTGGTTTTTCAACACTAACACAAGTGCGAAAAGTGGTTTTTCAACACTAACACAAGTGCGAAAAGTGGTTTTTCAATACTAACACAAGTGCAAAAAGTGGTTTTTCCACACTAATACAAGTGTAAAAGTGGTTTCCTGCACCAACACAAGTGCGAAAAGTGGTTTATCAACACTATCACAAGTGCAAAAAGTGTTTTTTCCACACTAATACAAGTGTAAAAGTGGTTTCCTGCACCAACACAAGTGCGAAAAGTGGTTTTTCAACACTAACACAAGTGCGAAAAGTGGTTTATCAACACTATCACAAGTGCAAAAAGTGTTTTTTCCACACTAATACAAGTGCAAAAGTGGTTTTCCTGCACCAACACAAGTGCGAAAAGTGGTTTTTCAACACTAACACAAGTGTGAAAAGTGGTTTTTCAACACTAACACAAGTGCGAAAAGTGTTTTTTCCACACTAATACAAGTGCAAAAGTGGTTTCCTGCACCAACACAAGTGCGAAAAGTGGTTTTTCAACACTAACACAAGTGCGAAAAGTGGTTTTTCAACACTATCACAAGTGCAAAAAGTGTTTTTTCCACACTAATACAAGTGCAAAAGTGGTTTCCTGCACCAACACAAGTGCGAAAAGTGGTTTTTCAACACTAACACAAGTGCGAAAAGTGGTTTTTCCACACTAATACAAGTGCAAAAGTGGTTTCCTGCACCAACAAAAGTGCGAAAAGTGTTTTTTCAACACTAACACAAGTGCGAAAAGTGTTTTTTCAACACTAACACAAGTGCAAAAAGTGGTTTTTCAACACTATCACAAGTGCAAAAAGTGTTTTTTCCACACTAAAACAAGTGCAAAAGTGGTTTCCTGCACCAACACAAGTGTGAAAAGTGGTTTTTCAACACTAACACAAGTGCGAAAAGTGGTTTTTCAACACTAACACAAGTGCGAAAAGTGGTTTTTCAACACTAACACAAGTGCGAAAAGTGGTTTTTCCACACTAATACAAGTGCAAAAGTGGTTTCCTGCACCAACACAAGTGCGAAAAGTGGTTTTTCAACACTAACACAAGTGCGAAAAGTGGTTTTTCAACACTAACACAAGTGCGAAAAGTGGTTTTTCAACACTAACACAAGTGCGAAAAGTGGTTTTTCAACACTAACACAAGTGCGAAAAGTGGTTTTTCCACACTAATACAAGTGCAAAAGTGGTTTTTCAACACTAATACAAGTGCAAAAGTGGTTTCCTGCACCAACACAAGTGCAAAAAGTGGTTTTTCAACACTAACACAAGTGCAAAAAGTGGTTTTTCAACACTAACACAAGTGCGAAAAGTGGTTTTTCCACACTAATACAAGTGCAAAAGTGGTTTCCTGCACCAACACAAGTGCGAAAAGTGGTTTTTCAACATTAACACAAGTGCGAAAAGTGGTTTTTCAACACTATCACAAGTGCAAAAAGTGTTTTGTCCACACTAATACAAGTGCAAAAGTGGTTTCCTGCACCAACACAAGTGCGAAAAGTGGTTTTTCAACACTAACACAAGTGCGAAAAGTGGTTTTTCAACACTAACACAAGTGCGAAAAGTGGTTTTTCCACTTTTCCACTTTTCCACTTTCCACAAACCACTTTTCGCAAAAGTGGTTTCCTGCACCAACACAAGTGCGAAAAGTGGTTTTTCAACACTATCACAAGTGCAAAAAGTGTTTTGTCCACACTAATACAAGTGCAAAAGTGGTTTCCTGCACCAACACAAGTGCGAAAAGTGGTTTTTTCCACACTAATACAAGTGCAAAAGTGGTTTCCTGCACCAACACAAGTGCGAAAAGTGGTTTTTCAACACTAACACAAGTGCGAAAAGTGGTTTTTCAACACTAAGACAAGTGCGAAAAGTGGTTTTTCAATACTAACACAAGTGTGAAAAGTGGTTTTTCTACACTAATACAAGTGTAAAAGTGGTTTCCTGCACCAACACAAGTGCGAAAAGTGGTTTTTCAACACTAACACAAGTGCGAAAAGTGGTTTTTCAACACTAACACAAGTGCGAAAAGTGGTTTTTCCACTTTTCCACTTTTCCACTTTCCACAAACCACTTTTCGCAAAAGTGGTTTCCTGCACCAACACAAGTGCGAAAAGTGGTTTTTCAACACTATCACAAGTGCAAAAAGTGTTTTGTCCACACTAATACAAGTGCAAAAGTGGTTTCCTGCACCAACACAAGTGCGAAAAGTGGTTTTTTCCACACTAATACAAGTGCAAAAGTGGTTTCCTGCACCAACACAAGTGCGAAAAGTGGTTTTTCAACACTAACACAAGTGCGAAAAGTGGTTTTTCAACACTAAGACAAGTGCGAAAAGTTGTTTTTCAATGCTAACACAAGTGTGAAAAGTGGTTTTTCTACACTAATACAAGTGTAAAAGTGGTTTCCTGCACCAACACAAGTGCGAAAAGTGGTTTTTCAACACTAACACAAGTGCGAAAAGTGGTTTATCAACACTATCACAAGTGCAAAAAGTGTTTTTTCCACACTAATACAAGTGCAAAAGTGGTTTCCTGCACCAACACAAGTGCGAAAAGTGGTTTTTCAACACCAACACAAGTGCGAAAAGTGGTTTTTCAACACTAACACAAGTGCGAAAAGTGTTTTTTCCACACTAATACAAGTGCAAAAGTGGTTTCCTGCACCAACACAAGTGCGAAAAGTGGTTTTTCAACACTAACACAAGTGCAAAAAGTGGTTTTTCAACACTATCACAAGTGCAAAAAGTGTTTTTTCCACACTAATACAAGTGCAAAAGTGGTTTCCTGCACCAACACAAGTGCGAAATGTGGTTTTTCCACACTAATACAAGTGCAAAAGTGGTTTCCTGCACCAATACAAGTGCGAAAAGTGGTTTTTCAACACTAACACAAGTGCGAAAAGTGTTTTTTGAACACTATCACAAGTGCAAAAAGTGGTTTTTCAACACTAACACAAGTGCGAAAAGTGGTTTTTCAACACTAACACAAGTGCGAAAAGTGGTTTTTCAACACTAACACAAGTGCGAAAAGTGGTTTTTCAACACTAACACAAGTGCGAAAAGTGGTTTTTCCACACTAATACAAGTGCAAAAGTGGTTTTTCAACACTAACACAAGTGCAAAAAGTGGTTTTTCCACACTAATACAAGTGCAAAAGTGGTTTCCTGCACCAATACAAGTGCGAAAAGTGGTTTTTCAACACTAACACAAGTGCGAAAAGGGGGTTTTCCACACTAATACAAGTGCAAAAGTGGTTTCCTGCACCAACACAAGTGCGAAAAGTGGTTTTTCAACACTAACACAAGTGCGAAAAGTGGTTTTTCAACACTAACACAAGTGCGAAAAGTGGTTTTTCCACACTAATACAAGTGCAAAAGTGGTTTCCTGCACCAATACAAGTGCGAAAAGTGGTTTTTCAACACTAACACAAGTGCAAAAAGTGGTTTTTCAACACTATCACAAGTGCAAAAAGTGTTTTTTCCACACTAATACAAGTGCAAAAGTGGTTTCCTGCACCAACACAAGTGCGAAAAGTGGTTTTTCAACACTAACACAAGTGCGAAAAGTGGTTTTTCAACACTAACACAAGTGCGAAAAGTGGTTTTTCCACACTAATACAAGTGCAAAAGTGGTTTCCTGCACCAATACAAGTGCGAAAAGTGGTTTTTCAACACTAACACAAGTGCAAAAAGTGGTTTTTCAACACTAACACAAGTGCGAAAAGTGGTTTTTCCACACTAATACAAGTGCAAAAGTGGTTTCCTGCACCAATACAAGTGCGAAAAGTGGTTTTTCAACACTAACACAAGTGCGAAAAGTGGTTTTTCAACACTAACTTAAGTGCGAAAAGTGGTTTTTCCACACTAATACAAGTGCAAAAGTGGTTTCCTGCACCAACACAAGTGCGAAAAGTGGTTTTTCAACACTAACACAAGTGCGAAAAATGGTTTTTCAACACTAACACAAGTGCAAAAAGTGTTTTTTCCACACTAATACAAGTGCAAAGGTGGTTTCCTGCACCAACACAAGTGCGAAAAGTGGTTTTTCAACACTAACACAAGTGCGAAAAGTGGTTTTTCAACACTAACACAAGTGCGAAAAGTGGTTTTTCAATACTAACACAAGTGCGAAAAGTGGTTTTTCCACACTAATACAAGTGTAAAAGTGGTTTCCTGCACCAACACAAGTGCGAAAAGTGGTTTTTCAACACTAACACAAGTGCGAAAAGTGGTTTATCAACACTATCACAAGTGCAAAAAGTGTTTTTTCCACACTAATACAAGTGCAAAAGTGGTTTTCCTGCACCAACACAGGTGCGAAAAGTGGTTTTTCAACACTAACACAAGTGCGAAAAGTGGTTTTTCAACACTAACACAAGTGCGAAAAGTGTTTTTTCCACACTAATACAAGTGCAAAAGTGGTTTCCTGCACCAACACAAGTGCGAAAAGTGGTTTTTCAACACTAACACAAGTGCGAAAAGTGGTTTTTCAACACTAACACAAGTGCGAAAAGTGGTTTTTCAGTACTAACACAAGTGCAAAAAGTGGTTTTTCCACACTAATACAAGTGTAAAAGTGGTTTCCTGCACCAATACAAGTGCGAAAAGTGGTTTTTCAACACTAACACAAGTGCGAAAAGGGGTTTTTCCACACTAATACAAGTGCAAAAGTGGTTTCCTGCACCAACACAAGTGCGAAAAGTGGTTTTTCAACACTAACACAAGTGCGAAAAGTGGTTTTTCAACACTAACACAAGTGCGAAAAGTGGTTTTTCCACACTAATACAAGTGCAAAAGTGGTTTCCTGCACCAATACAAGTGCGAAAAGTGGTTTTTCAACACTAACACAAGTGCAAAAAGTGGTTTTTCAACACTATCACAAGTGCAAAAAGTGTTTTTTCCACACTAATACAAGTGCAAAAGTGGTTTCCTGCACCAACACAAGTGCGAAAAGTGGTTTTTCAACACTAACACAAGTGCGAAAAGTGGTTTTTCAACACTAACACAAGTGCGAAAAGTGGTTTTTCCACACTAATACAAGTGCAAAAGTGGTTTCCTGCACCAATACAAGTGCGAAAAGTGGTTTTTCAACACTAACACAAGTGCAAAAAGTGGTTTTTCAACACTATCACAAGTGCAAAAAGTGTTTTTTCCACACTAATACAAGTGCAAAAGTGGTTTCCTGCACCAACACAAGTGCGAAAAGTGGTTTTTCAACACTAACACAAGTGCGAAAAGTGGTTTTTCAACACTAACTTAAGTGCGAAAAGTGGTTTTTCCACACTAATACAAGTGCAAAAGTGGTTTCCTGCACCAACACAAGTGCGAAAAGTGGTTTTTCAACACTAACACAAGTGCGAAAAGTGGTTTTTCAACACTAACACAAGTGCAAAAAGTGTTTTTTCCACACTAATACAAGTGCAAAGGTGGTTTCCTGCACCAACACAAGTGCGAAAAGTGGTTTTTCAACACTAACACAAGTGCGAAAAGTGGTTTTTCAACACTAACACAAGTGCGAAAAGTGGTTTTTCAATACTAACACAAGTGCGAAAAGTGGTTTTTCCACACTAATACAAGTGTAAAAGTGGTTTCCTGCACCAACACAAGTGCGAAAAGTGGTTTTTCAACACTAACACAAGTGCGAAAAGTGCTTTATCAACACTATCACAAGTGCAAAAAGTGTTTTTTCCACACTAATACAAGTGCAAAAGTGGTTTTCCTGCACCAACACAAGTGCGAAAAGTGGTTTTTCAACACTAACACAAGTGCGAAAAGTGGTTTTTCAACACTAACACAAGTGCGAAAAGTATTTTTTCCACACTAATACAAGTGCAAAAGTGGTTTCCTGCACCAACACAAGTGCGAAAAGTGGTTTTTCAACACTAACACAAGTGCGAAAAGTGGTTTTTCAACACTAACACAAGTGCGAAAAGTGGTTTTTCAATACTAACACAAGTGCAAAAAGTGGTTTTTCCACACTAATACAAGTGTAAAAGTGGTTTCCTGCACCAACACAAGTGCGAAAAGTGGTTTATCAACACTATCACAAGTGCAAAAAGTGTTTTTTCCACACTAATACAAGTGCAAAAGTGGTTTCCTGCACCAACACAAGTGCGAAAAGTGGTTTTTCAACACTAACACAAGTGCGAAAAGTGGTTTTTCAACACTAACACAAGTGCGAAAAGTGTTTTTTCCACACTAATACAAGTGCAAAAGTGGTTTCCTGCACCAACACAAGTGCGAAAAGTGGTTTTTCAACACTAACACAGTGCGAAAAGTGGTTTTTCAACACTATCACAAGTGCAAAAAGTGTTTTTTGAACACTATCACAAGTGCAAAAAGTGGTTTTTCAACACTAACACAAGTGCGAAAAGTGGTTTTTCAACACTAACACAAGTGCAAAAGTGGTTTCCTGCACCAACACAAGTGCGAAATGTGGTTTTTCCACACTAATACAAGTGCAAAAGTGGTTTCCTGCACCAATACAAGTGCGAAAAGTGGTTTTTCAACACTAACACAAGTGCGAAAAGTGTTTTTTGAACACTATCACAAGTGCAAAAAGTGGTTTTTCAACACTAACACAAGTGCGAAAAGTGGTTTTTCAACACTAACACAAGTGCGAAAAGCGGTTTTTCAACACTAACACAAGTGCGAAAAGTGGTTTTTCAACACTAACACAAGTGCGAAAAGTGGTTTTTCCACACTAATACAAGTGCAAAAGTGGTTTTTCAACACTAATACAAGTGCAAAAGTGGTTTCCTGCACCAACACAAGTGCGAAAAGTGGTTTTTCAACACTAACACAAGTGCAAAAAGTGGTTTTTCAACACTAACACAAGTGCGAAAAGTGGTTTTTCCACACTAATACAAGTGCAAAAGTGGTTTCCTGCACCAACACAAGTGCGAAAAGTGGTTTTTCAACATTAACACAAGTGCGAAAAGTGGTTTTTCAACACTATCACAAGTGCAAAAAGTGTTTTGTCCACACTAATACAAGTGCAAAAGTGGTTTCCTGCACCAACACAAGTGCGAAAAGTGGTTTTTCAACACTATCACAAGTGCAAAAAGTGTTTTGTCCACACTAATACAAGTGCAAAAGTGGTTTCCTGCACCAACACAAGTGCGAAAAGTGGTTTTTCCACACTAATACAAGTGCAAAAGTGGTTTCCTGCACCAACACAAGTGCGAAAAGTGGTTTTTCAACACTAACACAAGTGCGAAAAGTGGTTTTTCAACACTAAGACAAGTGCGAAAAGTGGTTTTTCAATACTAACACAAGTGCGAAAAGTGGTTTTTCAACACTAACACAAGTGCGAAAAGTGGTTTTTCAACACTAACACAAGTGCGAAAAGTGTTTTTTCCACACTAATACAAGTGCAAAAGTGGTTTCCTGCACCAACACAAGTGCGAAAAGTGGTTTTTCAACACTAACACAAGTGCGAAAAGTGGTTTTTCAACACTAACACAAGTGCGAAAAGTGGTTTTTCAATACTAACACAAGTGCAAAAAGTGGTTTTTCCACACTAATACAAGTGTAAAAGTGGTTTCCTGCACCAACACAAGTGCGAAAAGTGGTTTATCAACACTATCACAAGTGCAAAAAGTGTTTTTTCCACACTAATACAAGTGCAAAAGTGGTTTCCTGCACCAACACAAGTGCGAAAAGTGGTTTTTCAACACTAACACAAGTGCGAAAAGTGGTTTTTCAACACTAACACAAGTGCGAAAAGTGTTTTTTCCACACTAATACAAGTGCAAAAGTGGTTTCCTGCACCAACACAAGTGCGAAAAGTGGTTTTTCAACACTAACACAGTGCGAAAAGTGGTTTTTCAACACTATCACAAGTGCAAAAAGTGTTTTTTGAACACTATCACAAGTGCAAAAAGTGGTTTTTCAACACTAACACAAGTGCGAAAAGTGGTTTTTCAACACTAACACAAGTGCAAAAGTGGTTTCCTGCACCAACACAAGTGCGAAATGTGGTTTTTCCACACTAATACAAGTGCAAAAGTGGTTTCCTGCACCAATACAAGTGCGAAAAGTGGTTTTTCAACACTAACACAAGTGCGAAAAGTGTTTTTTGAACACTATCACAAGTGCAAAAAGTGGTTTTTCAACACTAACACAAGTGCGAAAAGTGGTTTTTCAACACTAACACAAGTGCGAAAAGCGGTTTTTCAACACTAACACAAGTGCGAAAAGTGGTTTTTCAACACTAACACAAGTGCGAAAAGTGGTTTTTCCACACTAATACAAGTGCAAAAGTGGTTTTTCAACACTAATACAAGTGCAAAAGTGGTTTCCTGCACCAACACAAGTGCGAAAAGTGGTTTTTCAACACTAACACAAGTGCAAAAAGTGGTTTTTCAACACTAACACAAGTGCGAAAAGTGGTTTTTCCACACTAATACAAGTGCAAAAGTGGTTTCCTGCACCAAGACAAGTGCGAAAAGTGGTTTTTCAACATTAACACAAGTGCGAAAAGTGGTTTTTCAACACTATCACAAGTGCAAAAAGTGTTTTGTCCACACTAATACAAGTGCAAAAGTGGTTTCCTGCACCAACACAAGTGCGAAAAGTGGTTTTTCAACACTATCACAAGTGCAAAAAGTGTTTTGTCCACACTAATACAAGTGCAAAAGTGGTTTCCTGCACCAACACAAGTGCGAAAAGTGGTTTTTCCACACTAATACAAGTGCAAAAGTGGTTTCCTGCACCAACACAAGTGCGAAAAGTGGTTTTTCAACACTAACACAAGTGCGAAAAGTGGTTTTTCAACACTAAGACAAGTGCGAAAAGTGGTTTTTCAATACTAACACAAGTGCGAAAAGTGGTTTTTCCACACTAATACAAGTGTAAAAGTGGTTTCCTGCACCAACACAAGTGCGAAAAGTGGTTTTTCAACACTAACACAAGTGCGAAAAGTGGTTTATCAACACTATCACAAGTGCAAAAAGTGTTTTTTCCACACTAATACAAGTGCAAAAGTGGTTTCCTGCACCAACACAAGTGCGAAAAGTGGTTTTTCAACACTAACACAAGTGCGAAAAGTGGTTTTTCAACACTAACACAAGTGCGAAAAGTGTTTTTTCCACACTAATACAAGTGCAAAAGTGGTTTCCTGCACCAACACAAGTGCGAAAAGTGGTTTTTCAACATTAACACAAGTGCGAAAAGTGGTTTTTCAACACTATCACAAGTGCAAAAAGTGTTTTGTCCACACTAATACAAGTGCAAAAGTGGTTTCCTGCACCAACACAAGTGCGAAAAGTGGTTTTTCAACACTATCACAAGTGCAAAAAGTGTTTTTCCACACTAATACAAGTGCAAAAGTGGTTTCCTGCACCAACACAAGTGCGAAAAGTGGTTTTTCCACACTAATACAAGTGCAAAAGTGGTTTCCTGCACCAACACAAGTGCGAAAAGTGGTTTTTCAACACTAACACAAGTGCGAAAAGTGGTTTTTCAACACTAAGACAAGTGCGAAAAGTGGTTTTTCAATACTAACACAAGTGCGAAAAGTGGGTTTTCCACACTAATACAAGTGTAAAAGTGGTTTCCTGCACCAACACAAGTGCGAAAAGTGGTTTTTCAACACTAACACAAGTGCGAAAAGTGGTTTATCAACACTATCACAAGTGCAAAAAGTGTTTTTTCCACACTAATACAAGTGCAAAAGTGGTTTCCTGCACCAACACAAGTGCGAAAAGTGGTTTTTCAACACTAACACAAGTGCGAAAAGTGGTTTTTCAACACTAACACAAGTGCGAAAAGTGTTTTTTCCACACTAATACAAGTGCAAAAGTGGTTTCCTGCACCAACACAAGTGCGAAAAGTGGTTTTTCAACACTAACACAAGTGCGAAAAGTGGTTTTTCAACACTATCACAAGTGCAAAAAGTGTTTTTTCCACACTAATACAAGTGCAAAAGTGGTTTCCTGCACCAACACAAGTGCGAAATGTGGTTTTTCCACACTAATACAAGTGCAAAAGTGGTTTCCTGCACCAATACAAGTGCGAAAAGTGGTTTTTCAACACTAACACAAGTGCGAAAAGTGTTTTTTGAACACTATCACAAGTGCAAAAAGTGGTTTTTCAACACTAACACAAGTGCGAAAAGTGGTTTTTCAACACTAACACAAGTGCGAAAAGTGGTTTTTCAACACTAACACAAGTGCGAAAAGTGGTTTTTCAACACTAACACAAGTGCGAAAAGTGGTTTTTCCACACTAATACAAGTGCAAAAGTGGTTTTTCAACACTAACACAAGTGCAAAAAGTGGTTTTTCCACACTAACACAAGTGCAAAAAGTGGTTTTTCCACACTAATACAAGTGCAAAAGTGGTTTCCTGCACCAATACAAGTGCGAAAAGTGGTTTTTCAACACTAACACAAGTGTGAAAAGGGGTTTTTCAACACTATCACAAGTGCAAAAAGTGTTTTTTCCACACTAATACAAGTGCAAAAGTGGTTTCCTGCACCAACACAAGTGCGAAAAGTGGTATTTCAACACTAACACAAGTGCGAAAAGTGGTTTTTCAACACTAACACAAGTGCGAAAAGTGTTTTTTGAACACTATCACAAGTGCAAAAAGTGGTTTTTCAACACTAACAGAAGTGCGAAAAGTGGTTTTTCAACACTAACACAAGTGCGAAAAGTGGTTTTTCAACACTAACACAAGCGCGAAAAGTGGTTTTTCAACACTAACACAAGTGCGAAAAGTGGTTTTTCCACACTAATACAAGTGCAAAAGTGGTTTTTCAACACTAACACAAGTGCAAAAAGTGGTTTTTCCACACTAATACAAGTGCAAAAGTGGTTTCCTGCACCAACACAAGTGCGAAAAGTGGTTTTTCAACACTAACACATGTGCAAAAAGTGGTTTTTCAACACTATCACAAGTGCAAAAAGTGTTTTTTCCACACTAATACAAGTGCAAAAGTGGTTTCCTGCACCAACACAAGTGCGAAAAGTGGTTTTTCAACACTAACACAAGTGCGAAAAGTGGTTTTTCAACACTAACTTAGTGCGAAAAGTGTTTTTTCCACACTAATACAAGTGCAAAAGTGGTTTCCTGCACCAACACAAGTGCGAAAAGTGGTTTTTCAACACTAACACAAGTGCGAAAAGTGGTTTTTCAACACTAACACAAGTGCGAAAAGTGTTTTTTCCACACTAATACAAGTGCAAAAGTGGTTTCCTGCACCAACACAAGTGCGAAAAGTGGTTTTTCAACACTAACACAAGTGCGAAAAGTGGTTTTTCAACACTAACACAAGTGCGAAAAGTGGTTTTTCAATACTAACACAAGTGCAAAAAGTGGTTTTTCCACACTAATACAAGTGTAAAAGTGGTTTCCTGCACCAACACAAGTGCGAAAAGTGGTTTATCAACACTATCACAAGTGCAAAAAGTGTTTTTTCCACACTAATACAAGTGCAAAAGTGGTTTCCTGCACCAACACAAGTGCGAAAAGTGGTTTTTCAACACTAACACAAGTGCGAAAAGTGGTTTATCAACACTATCACAAGTGCAAAAAGTGTTTTTTCCACACTAATACAAGTGCAAAAGTGGTTTCCTGCACCAACACAAGTGCGAAAAGTGGTTTTTCAACATTAACACAAGTGCGAAAAGTGGTTTTTCAACACTATCACAAGTGCAAAAAGTGTTTTGTCCACACTAATACAAGTGCAAAAGTGGTTTCCTGCACCAACACAAGTGCGAAAAGTGGTTTTTCAACACTATCACAAGTGCAAAAAGTGTTTTTCCACACTAATACAAGTGCAAAAGTGGTTTCCTGCACCAACACAAGTGCGAAAAGTGGTTTTTCCACACTAATACAAGTGCAAAAGTGGTTTCCTGCACCAACACAAGTGCGAAAAGTGGTTTTTCAACACTAACACAAGTGCGAAAAGTGGTTTTTCAACACTAAGACAAGTGCGAAAAGTGGTTTTTCAATACTAACACAAGTGCGAAAAGTGGTTTTTCCACACTAATACAAGTGTAAAAGTGGTTTCCTGCACCAACACAAGTGCGAAAAGTGGTTTTTCAACACTAACACAAGTGCGAAAAGTGGTTTATCAACACTATCACAAGTGCAAAAAGTGTTTTTTCCACACTAATACAAGTGCAAAAGTGGTTTCCTGCACCAACACAAGTGCGAAAAGTGGTTTTTCAACACTAACACAAGTGCGAAAAGTGGTTTTTCAACACTAACACAAGTGCGAAAAGTGTTTTTTCCACACTAATACAAGTGCAAAAGTGGTTTCCTGCACCAACACAAGTGCGAAAAGTGGTTTTTCAACACTAACACAAGTGCGAAAAGTGGTTTTTCAACACTATCACAAGTGCAAAAAGTGTTTTTTCCACACTAATACAAGTGCAAAAGTGGTTTCCTGCACCAACACAAGTGCGAAATGTGGTTTTTCCACACTAATACAAGTGCAAAAGTGGTTTCCTGCACCAATACAAGTGCGAAAAGTGGTTTTTCAACACTAACACAAGTGCGAAAAGTGTTTTTTGAACACTATCACAAGTGCAAAAAGTGGTTTTTCAACACTAACACAAGTGCGAAAAGTGGTTTTTCAACACTAACACAAGTGCGAAAAGTGGTTTTTCAACACTAACACAAGTGCGAAAAGTGGTTTTTCAACACTAACACAAGTGCGAAAAGTGGTTTTTCCACACTAATACAAGTGCAAAAGTGGTTTTTCAACACTAACACAAGTGCAAAAAGTGGTTTTTCCACACTAACACAAGTGCAAAAAGTGGTTTTTCCACACTAATACAAGTGCAAAAGTGGTTTCCTGCACCAATACAAGTGCGAAAAGTGGTTTTTCAACACTAACACAAGTGCGAAAAGGGGTTTTTCAACACTACCACAAGTGCAAAAAGTGTTTTTTCCACACTAATACAAGTGCAAAAGTGGTTTCCTGCACCAACACAAGTGCGAAAAGTGGTTTTTCAACACTAACACAAGTGCGAAAAGTGGTTTTTCAACACTAACACAAGTGCGAAAAGTGGTTTTTCCACACTAATACAAGTGCAAAAGTGGTTTCCTGCACCAAGACAAGTGCGAAAAGTGGTTTTTCAACATTAACACAAGTGCGAAAAGTGGTTTTTCAACACTATCACAAGTGCAAAAAGTGTTTTGTCCACACTAATACAAGTGCAAAAGTGGTTTCCTGCACCAACACAAGTGCGAAAAGTGGTTTTTCAACACTATCACAAGTGCAAAAAGTGTTTTGTCCACACTAATACAAGTGCAAAAGTGGTTTCCTGCACCAACACAAGTGCGAAAAGTGGTTTTTCCACACTAATACAAGTGCAAAAGTGGTTTCCTGCACCAACACAAGTGCGAAAAGTGGTTTTTCAACACTAACACAAGTGCGAAAAGTGGTTTTTCAACACTAAGACAAGTGCGAAAAGTGGTTTTTCAATACTAACACAAGTGCGAAAAGTGGTTTTTCCACACTAATACAAGTGTAAAAGTGGTTTCCTGCACCAACACAAGTGCGAAAAGTGGTTTTTCAACACTAACACAAGTGCGAAAAGTGGTTTATCAACACTATCACAAGTGCAAAAAGTGTTTTTTCCACACTAATACAAGTGCAAAAGTGGTTTCCTGCACCAACACAAGTGCGAAAAGTGGTTTTTCAACACTAACACAAGTGCGAAAAGTGGTTTTTCAACACTAACACAAGTGCGAAAAGTGTTTTTTCCACACTAATACAAGTGCAAAAGTGGTTTCCTGCACCAACACAAGTGCGAAAAGTGGTTTTTCAACATTAACACAAGTGCGAAAAGTGGTTTTTCAACACTATCACAAGTGCAAAAAGTGTTTTGTCCACACTAATACAAGTGCAAAAGTGGTTTCCTGCACCAACACAAGTGCGAAAAGTGGTTTTTCAACACTATCACAAGTGCAAAAAGTGTTTTTCCACACTAATACAAGTGCAAAAGTGGTTTCCTGCACCAACACAAGTGCGAAAAGTGGTTTTTCCACACTAATACAAGTGCAAAAGTGGTTTCCTGCACCAACACAAGTGCGAAAAGTGGTTTTTCAACACTAACACAAGTGCGAAAAGTGGTTTTTCAACACTAAGACAAGTGCGAAAAGTGGTTTTTCAATACTAACACAAGTGCGAAAAGTGGGTTTTCCACACTAATACAAGTGTAAAAGTGGTTTCCTGCACCAACACAAGTGCGAAAAGTGGTTTTTCAACACTAACACAAGTGCGAAAAGTGGTTTATCAACACTATCACAAGTGCAAAAAGTGTTTTTTCCACACTAATACAAGTGCAAAAGTGGTTTCCTGCACCAACACAAGTGCGAAAAGTGGTTTTTCAACACTAACACAAGTGCGAAAAGTGGTTTTTCAACACTAACACAAGTGCGAAAAGTGTTTTTTCCACACTAATACAAGTGCAAAAGTGGTTTCCTGCACCAACACAAGTGCGAAAAGTGGTTTTTCAACACTAACACAAGTGCGAAAAGTGGTTTTTCAACACTATCACAAGTGCAAAAAGTGTTTTTTCCACACTAATACAAGTGCAAAAGTGGTTTCCTGCACCAACACAAGTGCGAAATGTGGTTTTTCCACACTAATACAAGTGCAAAAGTGGTTTCCTGCACCAATACAAGTGCGAAAAGTGGTTTTTCAACACTAACACAAGTGCGAAAAGTGTTTTTTGAACACTATCACAAGTGCAAAAAGTGGTTTTTCAACACTAACACAAGTGCGAAAAGTGGTTTTTCAACACTAACACAAGTGCGAAAAGTGGTTTTTCAACACTAACACAAGTGCGAAAAGTGGTTTTTCAACACTAACACAAGTGCGAAAAGTGGTTTTTCCACACTAATACAAGTGCAAAAGTGGTTTTTCAACACTAACACAAGTGCAAAAAGTGGTTTTTCCACACTAACACAAGTGCAAAAAGTGGTTTTTCCACACTAATACAAGTGCAAAAGTGGTTTCCTGCACCAATACAAGTGCGAAAAGTGGTTTTTCAACACTAACACAAGTGTGAAAAGGGGTTTTTCAACACTATCACAAGTGCAAAAAGTGTTTTTTCCACACTAATACAAGTGCAAAAGTGGTTTCCTGCACCAACACAAGTGCGAAAAGTGGTATTTCAACACTAACACAAGTGCGAAAAGTGGTTTTTCAACACTAACACAAGTGCGAAAAGTGTTTTTTGAACACTATCACAAGTGCAAAAAGTGGTTTTTCAACACTAACAGAAGTGCGAAAAGTGGTTTTTCAACACTAACACAAGTGCGAAAAGTGGTTTTTCAACACTAACACAAGCGCGAAAAGTGGTTTTTCAACACTAACACAAGTGCGAAAAGTGGTTTTTCCACACTAATACAAGTGCAAAAGTGGTTTTTCAACACTAACACAAGTGCAAAAAGTGGTTTTTCCACACTAATACAAGTGCAAAAGTGGTTTCCTGCACCAACACAAGTGCGAAAAGTGGTTTTTCAACACTAACACATGTGCAAAAAGTGGTTTTTCAACACTATCACAAGTGCAAAAAGTGTTTTTTCCACACTAATACAAGTGCAAAAGTGGTTTCCTGCACCAACACAAGTGCGAAAAGTGGTTTTTCAACACTAACACAAGTGCGAAAAGTGGTTTTTCAACACTAACTTAGTGCGAAAAGTGTTTTTTCCACACTAATACAAGTGCAAAAGTGGTTTCCTGCACCAACACAAGTGCGAAAAGTGGTTTTTCAACACTAACACAAGTGCGAAAAGTGGTTTTTCAACACTAACACAAGTGCGAAAAGTGTTTTTTCCACACTAATACAAGTGCAAAAGTGGTTTCCTGCACCAACACAAGTGCGAAAAGTGGTTTTTCAACACTAACACAAGTGCGAAAAGTGGTTTTTCAACACTAACACAAGTGCGAAAAGTGGTTTTTCAATACTAACACAAGTGCAAAAAGTGGTTTTTCCACACTAATACAAGTGTAAAAGTGGTTTCCTGCACCAACACAAGTGCGAAAAGTGGTTTATCAACACTATCACAAGTGCAAAAAGTGTTTTTTCCACACTAATACAAGTGCAAAAGTGGTTTCCTGCACCAACACAAGTGCGAAAAGTGGTTTTTCAACACTAACACAAGTGCGAAAAGTGGTTTATCAACACTATCACAAGTGCAAAAAGTGTTTTTTCCACACTAATACAAGTGCAAAAGTGGTTTCCTGCACCAACACAAGTGCGAAAAGTGGTTTTTCAACATTAACACAAGTGCGAAAAGTGGTTTTTCAACACTATCACAAGTGCAAAAAGTGTTTTGTCCACACTAATACAAGTGCAAAAGTGGTTTCCTGCACCAACACAAGTGCGAAAAGTGGTTTTTCAACACTATCACAAGTGCAAAAAGTGTTTTTCCACACTAATACAAGTGCAAAAGTGGTTTCCTGCACCAACACAAGTGCGAAAAGTGGTTTTTCCACACTAATACAAGTGCAAAAGTGGTTTCCTGCACCAACACAAGTGCGAAAAGTGGTTTTTCAACACTAACACAAGTGCGAAAAGTGGTTTTTCAACACTAAGACAAGTGCGAAAAGTGGTTTTTCAATACTAACACAAGTGCGAAAAGTGGTTTTTCCACACTAATACAAGTGTAAAAGTGGTTTCCTGCACCAACACAAGTGCGAAAAGTGGTTTTTCAACACTAACACAAGTGCGAAAAGTGGTTTATCAACACTATCACAAGTGCAAAAAGTGTTTTTTCCACACTAATACAAGTGCAAAAGTGGTTTCCTGCACCAACACAAGTGCGAAAAGTGGTTTTTCAACACTAACACAAGTGCGAAAAGTGGTTTTTCAACACTAACACAAGTGCGAAAAGTGTTTTTTCCACACTAATACAAGTGCAAAAGTGGTTTCCTGCACCAACACAAGTGCGAAAAGTGGTTTTTCAACACTAACACAAGTGCGAAAAGTGGTTTTTCAACACTATCACAAGTGCAAAAAGTGTTTTTTCCACACTAATACAAGTGCAAAAGTGGTTTCCTGCACCAACACAAGTGCGAAATGTGGTTTTTCCACACTAATACAAGTGCAAAAGTGGTTTCCTGCACCAATACAAGTGCGAAAAGTGGTTTTTCAACACTAACACAAGTGCGAAAAGTGTTTTTTGAACACTATCACAAGTGCAAAAAGTGGTTTTTCAACACTAACACAAGTGCGAAAAGTGGTTTTTCAACACTAACACAAGTGCGAAAAGTGGTTTTTCAACACTAACACAAGTGCGAAAAGTGGTTTTTCAACACTAACACAAGTGCGAAAAGTGGTTTTTCCACACTAATACAAGTGCAAAAGTGGTTTTTCAACACTAACACAAGTGCAAAAAGTGGTTTTTCCACACTAACACAAGTGCAAAAAGTGGTTTTTCCACACTAATACAAGTGCAAAAGTGGTTTCCTGCACCAATACAAGTGCGAAAAGTGGTTTTTCAACACTAACACAAGTGCGAAAAGGGGTTTTTCAACACTACCACAAGTGCAAAAAGTGTTTTTTCCACACTAATACAAGTGCAAAAGTGGTTTCCTGCACCAACACAAGTGCGAAAAGTGGTTTTTCAACACTAACACAAGTGCGAAAAGTGGTTTTTCAACACTAACACAAGTGCGAAAAGTGTTTTTTGAACACTATCACAAGTGCAAAAAGTGGTTTTTCAACACTAACACAAGTGCGAAAAGTGGTTTTTCAACACTAACACAAGTGCGAAAAGTGGTTTTTCAACACTAACACAAGCGCGAAAAGTGGTTTTTCAACACTAACACAAGTGCGAAAAGTGGTTTTTCCACACTAATACAAGTGCAAAAGTGGTTTTTCCACACTAATACAAGTGCAAAAGTGGTTTCCTGCACCAACACAAGTGCGAAAAGTGGTTTTTCAACACTAACACAAGTGCAAAAAGTGGTTTTTCAACACTATCACAAGTGCAAAAAGTGTTTTTTCCACACTAATACAAGTGCAAAAGTGGTTTCCTGCACCAACACAAGTGCGAAAAGTGGTTTTTCAACACTAACACAAGTGCGAAAAGTGGTTTTTCAACACTAACACAAGTGCGAAAAGTGGTTTTTCCACACTAATACAAGTGCAAAAGTGGTTTCCTGCACCAATACAAGTGCGAAAAGTGGTTTTTCAACACTAACACAAGTGCAAAAAGTGGTTTTTCAACACTATCACAAGTGCAAAAAGTGTTTTTTCCACACTAATACAAGTGCAAAAGTGGTTTCCTGCACCAACACAAGTGCGAAAAGTGGTTTTTCAACACTAACACAAGTGCGAAAAGTGGTTTTTCAACACTAACTTAAGTGCGAAAAGTGGTTTTTCCACACTAATACAAGTGCAAAAGTGGTTTCCTGCACCAACACAAGTGCGAAAAGTGGTTTTTCAACACTAACACAAGTGCGAAAAGTGGTTTTTCAATACTAACACAAGTGCGAAAAGTGGTTTTTCCACACTAATACAAGTGTAAAAGTGGTTTCCTGCACCAACACAAGTGCGAAAAGTGGTTTTTCAACACTAACACAAGTGCGAAAAGTGCTTTATCAACACTATCACAAGTGCAAAAAGTGTTTTTTCCACACTAATACAAGTGCAAAAGTGGTTTTCCTGCACCAACACAAGTGCGAAAAGTGGTTTTTCAACACTAACACAAGTGCGAAAAGTGGTTTTTCAACACTAACACAAGTGCGAAAAGTGTTTTTTCCACACTAATACAAGTGCAAAAGTGGTTTCCTGCACCAACACAAGTGCGAAAAGTGGTTTTTCAACACTAACACAAGTGCGAAAAGTGGTTTTTCAACACTAACACAAGTGCGAAAAGTGGTTTTTCAATACTAACACAAGTGCAAAAAGTGGTTTTTCCACACTAATACAAGTGTAAAAGTGGTTTCCTGCACCAACACAAGTGCGAAAAGTGGTTTATCAACACTATCACAAGTGCAAAAAGTGTTTTTTCCACACTAATACAAGTGCAAAAGTGGTTTCCTGCACCAACACAAGTGCGAAAAGTGGTTTTTCAACACTAACACAAGTGCGAAAAGTGGTTTTTCAACACTAACACAAGTGCGAAAAGTGTTTTTTCCACACTAATACAAGTGCAAAAGTGGTTTCCTGCACCAACACAAGTGCGAAAAGTGGTTTTTCAACACTAACACAGTGCGAAAAGTGGTTTTTCAACACTATCACAAGTGCAAAAAGTGTTTTTTGAACACTATCACAAGTGCAAAAAGTGGTTTTTCAACACTAACACAAGTGCGAAAAGTGGTTTTTCAACACTAACACAAGTGCAAAAGTGGTTTCCTGCACCAACACAAGTGCGAAATGTGGTTTTTCCACACTAATACAAGTGCAAAAGTGGTTTCCTGCACCAATACAAGTGCGAAAAGTGGTTTTTCAACACTAACACAAGTGCGAAAAGTGTTTTTTGAACACTATCACAAGTGCAAAAAGTGGTTTTTCAACACTAACACAAGTGCGAAAAGTGGTTTTTCAACACTAACACAAGTGCGAAAAGCGGTTTTTCAACACTAACACAAGTGCGAAAAGTGGTTTTTCAACACTAACACAAGTGCGAAAAGTGGTTTTTCCACACTAATACAAGTGCAAAAGTGGTTTTTCAACACTAATACAAGTGCAAAAGTGGTTTCCTGCACCAACACAAGTGCGAAAAGTGGTTTTTCAACACTAACACAAGTGCAAAAAGTGGTTTTTCAACACTAACACAAGTGCGAAAAGTGGTTTTTCCACACTAATACAAGTGCAAAAGTGGTTTCCTGCACCAACACAAGTGCGAAAAGTGGTTTTTCAACATTAACACAAGTGCGAAAAGTGGTTTTTCAACACTATCACAAGTGCAAAAAGTGTTTTGTCCACACTAATACAAGTGCAAAAGTGGTTTCCTGCACCAACACAAGTGCGAAAATTGGTTTTTCAACACTATCACAAGTGCAAAAAGTGTTTTGTCCACACTAATACAAGTGCAAAAGTGGTTTCCTGCACCAACACAAGTGCGAAAAGTGGTTTTTCCACACTAATACAAGTGCAAAAGTGGTTTCCTGCACCAACACAAGTGCGAAAAGTGGTTTTTCAACACTAACACAAGTGCGAAAAGTGGTTTTTCAACACTAAGACAAGTGCGAAAAGTGGTTTTTCAATACTAACACAAGTGCGAAAAGTGGTTTTTCCACACTAATACAAGTGTAAAAGTGGTTTCCTGCACCAACACAAGTGCGAAAAGTGGTTTTTCAACACTAACACAAGTGCGAAAAGTGGTTTATCAACACTATCACAAGTGCAAAAAGTGTTTTTTCCACACTAATACAAGTGCAAAAGTGGTTTCCTGCACCAACACAAGTGCGAAAAGTGGTTTTTCAACACTAACACAAGTGCGAAAAGTGGTTTTTCAACACTAACACAAGTGCGAAAAGTGTTTTTTCCACACTAATACAAGTGCAAAAGTGGTTTCCTGCACCAACACAAGTGCGAAAAGTGGTTTTTCAACATTAACACAAGTGCGAAAAGTGGTTTTTCAACACTATCACAAGTGCAAAAAGTGTTTTGTCCACACTAATACAAGTGCAAAAGTGGTTTCCTGCACCAACACAAGTGCGAAAAGTGGTTTTTCAACACTATCACAAGTGCAAAAAGTGTTTTTCCACACTAATACAAGTGCAAAAGTGGTTTCCTGCACCAACACAAGTGCGAAAAGTGGTTTTTCCACACTAATACAAGTGCAAAAGTGGTTTCCTGCACCAACACAAGTGCGAAAAGTGGTTTTTCAACACTAACACAAGTGCGAAAAGTGGTTTATCAACACTATCACAAGTGCAAAAAGTGTTTTTTCCACACTAATACAAGTGCAAAAGTGGTTTCCTGCACCAACACAAGTGCGAAAAGTGGTTTTTCAACACTAACACAAGTGCGAAAAGTGGTTTTTCAACACTAACACAAGTGCGAAAAGTGTTTTTTCCACACTAATGCAAGTGCAAAAGTGGTTTCCTGCACCAACACAAGTGCGAAAAGTGGTTTTTCAACACTAACACAAGTGCGAAAAGTGGTTTTTCAACACTATCACAAGTGCAAAAAGTGTTTTTTCCACACTAATACAAGTGCAAAAGTGGTTTCCTGCACCAACACAAGTGCGAAATGTGGTTTTTCCACACTAATACAAGTGCAAAAGTGGTTTCCTGCACCAATACAAGTGCGAAAAGTGGTTTTTCAACACTAACACAAGTGCGAAAAGTGTTTTTTGAACACTATCACAAGTGCAAAAAGTGGTTTTTCAACACTAACACAAGTGCGAAAAGTGGTTTTTCAACACTAACACAAGTGCGAAAAGTGGTTTTTCAACACTAACACAAGTGCGAAAAGTGGTTTTTCAACACTAACACAAGTGCGAAAAGTGGTTTTTCCACACTAATACAAGTGCAAAAGTGGTTTTTCAACACTAACACAAGTGCAAAAAGTGGTTTTTCCACACTAACACAAGTGCAAAAAGTGGTTTTTCCACACTAATACAAGTGCAAAAGTGGTTTCCTGCACCAATACAAGTGCGAAAAGTGGTTTTTCAACACTAACACAAGTGCGAAAAGGGGTTTTTCAACACTATCACAAGTGCAAAAAGTGTTTTTTCCACACTAATACAAGTGCAAAAGTGGTTTCCTGCACCAACACAAGTGCGAAAAGTGGTTTTTCAACACTAACACAAGTGCGAAAAGTGGTTTTTCAACACTAACACAAGTGCGAAAAGTGTTTTTTGAACACTATCACAAGTGCAAAAAGTGGTTTTTCAACACTAACACAAGTGCGAAAAGTGGTTTTTCAACACTAACACAAGTGCGAAAAGTGGTTTTTCAACACTAACACAAGCGCGAAAAGTGGTTTTTCAACACTAACACAAGTGCGAAAAGTGGTTTTTCCACACTAATACAAGTGCAAAAGTGGTTTTTCAACACTAACACAAGTGCAAAAAGTGGTTTTTCCACACTAATACAAGTGCAAAAGTGGTTTCCTGCACCAACACAAGTGCGAAAAGTGGTTTTTCAACACTAACACAAGTGCAAAAAGTGGTTTTTCAACACTATCACAAGTGCAAAAAGTGTTTTTTCCACACTAATACAAGTGCAAAAGTGGTTTCCTGCACCAACACAAGTGCGAAAAGTGGTTTTTCAACACTAACACAAGTGCGAAAAGTGGTTTTTCAACACTAACTTAAGTGCGAAAAGTGTTTTTTCCACACTAATACAAGTGCAAAAGTGGTTTCCTGCACCAACACAAGTGCGAAAAGTGGTTTTTCAACACTAACACAAGTGCGAAAAGTGGTTTTTCAACACTAACACAAGTGCGAAAAGTGTTTTTTCCACACTAATACAAGTGCAAAAGTGGTTTCCTGCACCAACACAAGTGCGAAAATTGGTTTTTCAACACTAACACAAGTGCGAAAAGTGTTTTTTCAACACTAACACAAGTGCGAAAAGTGGTTTTTCAATACTAACACAAGTGCAAAAAGTGGTTTTTCCACACTAATACAAGTGTAAAAGTGGTTTCCTGCACCAACACAAGTGCGAAAAGTGGTTTATCAACACTATCACAAGTGCAAAAAGTGTTTTTTCCACACTAATACAAGTGCAAAAGTGGTTTCCTGCACCAACACAAGTGCGAAAAGTGGTTTTTCAACACTAACACAAGTGCGAAAAGTGGTTTTTCAACACTAACACAAGTGCGAAAAGTGTTTTTTCCACACTAATACAAGTGCAAAAGTGGTTTCCTGCACCAACACAAGTGCGAAAAGTGGTTTTTCAACACTAACACAAGTGCGAAAAGTGGTTTTTCAACACTATCACAAGTGCAAAAAGTGTTTTTTCCACACTAATACAAGTGCAAAAGTGGTTTCCTGCACCAACACAAGTGCGAAATGTGGTTTTTCCACACTAATACAAGTGCAAAAGTGGTTTCCTGCACCAATACAAGTGCGAAAAGTGTTTTTTCAACACTAACACAAGTGCGAAAAGTGTTTTTTGAACACTATCACAAGTGCAAAAAGTGGTTTTTCAACACTAACACAAGTGCGAAAAGTGGTTTTTCAACACTAACACAAGTGCGAAAAGTGGTTTTTCAACACTAACACAAGTGCGAAAAGTGGTTTTTCCACACTAATACAAGTGCAAAAGTGGTTTTTCAACACTAATACAAGTGCAAAAGTGGTTTCCTGCACCAACACAAGTGCGAAAAGTGGTTTTTCAACACTAACACAAGTGCAAAAAGTGGTTTTTCAACACTAACACAAGTGCGAAAAGTGGTTTTTCCACACTAATACAAGTGCAAAAGTGGTTTCCTGCACCAACACAAGTGCGAAAAGTGGTTTTTCAACATTAACACAAGTGCGAAAAGTGGTTTTTCAACACTATCACAAGTGCAAAAAGTGTTTTGTCCACACTAATACAAGTGCAAAAGTGGTTTCCTGCACCAACACAAGTGCGAAAAGTGGTTTTTCAACACTATCACAAGTGCAAAAAGTGTTTTGTCCACACTAATACAAGTGCAAAAGTGGTTTCCTGCACCAACACAAGTGCGAAAAGTGGTTTTTCCACACTAATACAAGTGCAAAAGTGGTTTCCTGCACCAACACAAGTGCGAAAAGTGGTTTTTCAACACTAACACAAGTGCGAAAAGTAGTTTTTCAACACTAAGACAAGTGCGAAAAGTGGTTTTTCAATACTAACACAAGTGCGAAAAGTGGTTTTTACACACTAATACAAGTGTAAAAGTGGTTTCCTGCACCAACACAAGTGCGAAAAGCGGTTTTTCAACACTAACACAAGTGCGAAAAGTGGTTTATCAACACTATCACAAGTGCAAAAAGTGTTTTTTCCACACTAATACAAGTGCAAAAGTGGTTTCCTGCACCAACACAAGTGCGAAAAGTGGTTTTTCAACACTAACACAAGTGCGAAAAGTGGTTTTTCAACACTAACACAAGTGCGAAAAGTGTTTTTTCCACACTAATACAAGTGCAAAAGTGGTTTCCTGCACCAACACAAGTGCGAAAAGTGGTTTTTCAACACTAACACAAGTGCAAAAAGTGTTTTTTCCACACTAATACAAGTGCAAAAGTGGTTTCCTGCACCAATACAAGTGCGAAAAGTGGTTTTTCAACACTAACACAAATGCGAAAAGTGGTTTTTCAACACTAACTTAAGTGCGAAAAGTGGTTTTTCCACACTAATACAAGTGCAAAAGTGGTTTCCTGCACCAACACAAGTGCGAAAAGTGGTTTTTCAACACTAACACAAGTGCGAAAAGTGGTTTTTCAACACTAACACAAGTGCAAAAAGTGTTTTTTCCACACTAATACAAGTGCAGAGGTGGTTTCCTGCACCAACACAAGTGCGAAAAGTGGTTTTTCAACACTAACACAAGTGCGAAAAGTGGTTTTTCAACACTAACACAAGTGCGAAAAGTGGTTTTTCAATACTAACACAAGTGCGAAAAGTGGTTTTTCCACACTAATACAAGTGTAAAAGTGGTTTCCTGCACCAACACAAGTGCGAAAAGTGGTTTTTCAACACTAACACAAGCTCGAAAAGTGGTTTATCAACACTATCACAAGTGCAAAAAGTGTTTTTTCCACACTAATACAAGTGCAAAAGTGGTTTTCCTGCACCAACACAAGTGCAAAAAGTGGTTTTTCAACACTAACACAAGTGCGAAAAGTGGTTTTTCAACACTAACACAAGTGCGAAAAGTGTTTTTTCCACACTAATACAAGTGCAAAAGTGGTTTCCTGCACCAACACAAGTGCGAAAAGTGGTTTTTCAACACTAACACAAGTGCGAAAAGTGGTTTTTCAACACTAACACAAGTGCGAAAAGTGGTTTTTCAATACTAACACAAGTGCAAAAAGTGGTTTTTCCACACTAATACAAGTGTAAAAGTGGTTTCCTGCACCAATACAAGTGCGAAAAGTGGTTTTTCAACACTAACACAAGTGCGAAAAGGGGTTTTTCCACACTAATACAAGTGCAAAAGTGGTTTCCTGCACCAACACAAGTGCGAAAAGTGGTTTTTCAACACTAACACAAGTGTGAAAAGTGGTTTTTCAACACTAACACAAGTGCGAAAAGTGGTTTTTCCACACTAATACAAGTGCAAAAGTGGTTTCCTGCACCAATACAAGTGCGAAAAGTGGTTTTTCAACACTAACACAAGTGCAAAAAGTGGTTTTTCAACACTATCACAAGTGCAAAAAGTGTTTTTTCCACACTAATACAAGTGCAAAAGTGGTTTCCTGCACCAACACAAGTGCGAAAAGTGGTTTTTCAACACTAACACAAGTGCGAAAAGTGTTTTTTCCACACTAATACAAGTGCAAAAGTGGTTTCCTGCACCAACACAAGTGCGAAAAGTGGTTTTTCAACACTAACACAAGTGCGAAAAGTGGTTTTTCAACACTATCACAAGTGCAAAAAGTGTTTTTTCCACACTAATACAAGTGCAAAAGTGGTTTCCTGCACCAACACAAGTGCGAAATGTGGTTTTTCCACACTAATACAAGTGCAAAAGTGGTTTCCTGCACCAATACAAGTGCGAAAAGTGTTTTTTCAACACTAACACAAGTGCGAAAAGTGTTTTTTGAACACTATCACAAGTGCAAAAAGTGGTTTTTCAACACTAACACAAGTGCGAAAAGTGGTTTTTCAACACTAACACAAGTGCGAAAAGTGGTTTTTCAACACTAACACAAGTGCGAAAAGTGGTTTTTCCACACTAATACAAGTGCAAAAGTGGTTTTTCAACACTAATACAAGTGCAAAAGTGGTTTCCTGCACCAACACAAGTGCGAAAAGTGGTTTTTCAACACTAACACAAGTGCAAAAAGTGGTTTTTCAACACTAACACAAGTGCGAAAAGTGGTTTTTCCACACTAATACAAGTGCAAAAGTGGTTTCCTGCACCAACACAAGTGCGAAAAGTGGTTTTTCAACATTAACACAAGTGCGAAAAGTGGTTTTTCAACACTATCACAAGTGCAAAAAGTGTTTTGTCCACACTAATACAAGTGCAAAAGTGGTTTCCTGCACCAACACAAGTGCGAAAAGTGGTTTTTCAACACTATCACAAGTGCAAAAAGTGTTTTGTCCACACTAATACAAGTGCAAAAGTGGTTTCCTGCACCAACACAAGTGCGAAAAGTGGTTTTTCCACACTAATACAAGTGCAAAAGTGGTTTCCTGCACCAACACAAGTGCGAAAAGTGGTTTTTCAACACTAACACAAGTGCGAAAAGTAGTTTTTCAACACTAAGACAAGTGCGAAAAGTGGTTTTTCAATACTAACACAAGTGCGAAAAGTGGTTTTTCCACACTAATACAAGTGTAAAAGTGGTTTCCTGCACCAACACAAGTGCGAAAAGTGGTTTTTCAACACTAACACAAGTGCGAAAAGTGGTTTATCAACACTATCACAAGTGCAAAAAGTGTTTTTTCCACACTAATACAAGTGCAAAAGTGGTTTCCTGCACCAACACAAGTGCGAAAAGTGGTTTTTCAACACTAACACAAGTGCGAAAAGTGGTTTTTCAACACTAACACAAGTGCGAAAAGTGTTTTTTCCACACTAATACAAGTGCAAAAGTGGTTTCCTGCACCAACACAAGTGCGAAAAGTGGTTTTTCAACACTAACACAAGTGCAAAAAGTGTTTTTTCCACACTAATACAAGTGCAAAAGTGGTTTCCTGCACCAATACAAGTGCGAAAAGTGGTTTTTCAACACTAACACAAATGCGAAAAGTGGTTTTTCAACCCTAACTTAAGTGCGAAAAGTGGTTTTTCCACACTAATACAAGTGCAAAAGTGGTTTCCTGCACCAACACAAGTGCGAAAAGTGGTTTTTCAACACTAACACAAGTGCGAAAAGTGGTTTTTCAACACTAACACAAGTGCAAAAAGTGTTTTTTCCACACTAATACAAGTGCAGAGGTGGTTTCCTGCACCAACACAAGTGCGAAAAGTGGTTTTTCAACACTAACACAAGTGCGAAAAGTGGTTTTTCAACACTAACACAAGTGCGAAAAGTGGTTTTTCAATACTAACACAAGTGCGAAAAGTGGTTTTTCCACACTAATACAAGTGTAAAAGTGGTTTCCTGCACCAACACAAGTGCGAAAAGTGGTTTTTCAACACTAACACAAGTGCGAAAAGTGGTTTATCAACACTATCACAAGTGCAAAAAGTGTTTTTTCCACACTAATACAAGTGCAAAAGTGGTTTTCCTGCACCAACACAAGTGCAAAAAGTGGTTTTTCAACACTAACACAAGTGCGAAAAGTGGTTTTTCAACACTAACACAAGTGCGAAAAGTGTTTTTTCCACACTAATACAAGTGCAAAAGTGGTTTCCTGCACCAACACAAGTGCGAAAAGTGGTTTTTCAACACTAACACAAGTGCGAAAAGTGGTTTTTCAACACTAACACAAGTGCGAAAAGTGGTTTTTCAATACTAACACAAGTGCAAAAAGTGGTTTTTCCACACTAATACAAGTGTAAAAGTGGTTTCCTGCACCAATACAAGTGCGAAAAGTGGTTTTTCAACACTAACACAAGTGCGAAAAGGGGTTTTTCCACACTAATACAAGTGCAAAAGTGGTTTCCTGCACCAACACAAGTGCGAAAAGTGGTTTTTCAACACTAACACAAGTGTGAAAAGTGGTTTTTCAACACTAACACAAGTGCGAAAAGTGGTTTTTCCACACTAATACAAGTGCAAAAGTGGTTTCCTGCACCAATACAAGTGCGAAAAGTGGTTTTTCAACACTAACACAAGTGCAAAAAGTGGTTTTTCAACACTATCACAAGTGCAAAAAGTGTTTTTTACACACTAATACAAGTGCAAAAGTGGTTTCCTGCACCAACACAAGTGCGAAAAGTGGTTTTTCAACACTAACACAAGTGCGAAAAGTGGTTTTTCAACACTAACACAAGTGCGAAAAGTGGTTTTTCCACACTAATACAAGTGCAAAAGTGGTTTCCTGCACCAATACAAGTGCAAAAAGTGGTTTTTCAACACTAACACAAGTGCGAAAAGTGGTTTTTCAACACTAACACAAGTGCGAAAAGTGGTTTTTCAACACTAACACAAGTGCGAAAAGTGGTTTTTCCACACTAATACAAGTGCAAAAGTGGTTTTTCAACACTAATACAAGTGCAAAAGTGGTTTCCTGCACCAACACAAGTGCGAAAAGTGGTTTTTCAACACTAACACAAGTGCAAAAAGTGGTTTTTCAACACTAACACAAGTGCGAAAAGTGGTTTTTCCACACTAATACAAGTGCAAAAGTGGTTTCCTGCACCAACACAAGTGCGAAAAGTGGTTTTTCAACATTAACACAAGTGCGAAAAGTGGTTTTTCAACACTATCACAAGTGCAAAAAGTGTTTTGTCCACACTAATACAAGTGCAAAAGTGGTTTCCTGCACCAACACAAGTGCGAAAAGTGGTTTTTCAACACTATCACAAGTGCAAAAAGTGTTTTGTCCACACTAATACAAGTGCAAAAGTGGTTTCCTGCACCAACACAAGTGCGAAAAGTGGTTTTTCCACACTAATACAAGTGCAAAAGTGGTTTCCTGCACCAACACAAGTGCGAAAAGTGGTTTTTCAACACTAACACAAGTGCGAAAAGTAGTTTTTCAACACTAAGACAAGTGCGAAAAGTGGTTTTTCAATACTAACACAAGTGCGAAAAGTGGTTTTTCCACACTAATACAAGTGTAAAAGTGGTTTCCTGCACCAACACAAGTGCGAAAAGTGGTTTTTCAACACTAACACAAGTGCGAAAAGTGGTTTATCAACACTATCACAAGTGCAAAAAGTGTTTTTTCCACACTAATACAAGTGCAAAAGTGGTTTCCTGCACCAACACAAGTGCGAAAAGTGGTTTTTCAACACTAACACAAGTGCGAAAAGTGGTTTTTCAACACTAACACAAGTGCGAAAAGTGTTTTTTCCACACTAATACAAGTGCAAAAGTGGTTTCCTGCACCAACACAAGTGCGAAAAGTGGTTTTTCAACACTAACACAAGTGCAAAAAGTGTTTTTTCCACACTAATACAAGTGCAAAAGTGGTTTCCTGCACCAATACAAGTGCGAAAAGTGGTTTTTCAACACTAACACAAATGCGAAAAGTGGTTTTTCAACACTAACTTAAGTGCGAAAAGTGGTTTTTCCACACTAATACAAGTGCAAAAGTGGTTTCCTGCACCAACACAAGTGCGAAAAGTGGTTTTTCAACACTAACACAAGTGCGAAAAGTGGTTTTTCAACACTAACACAAGTGCAAAAAGTGTTTTTTCCACACTAATACAAGTGCAGAGGTGGTTTCCTGCACCAACACAAGTGCGAAAAGTGGTTTTTCAACACTAACACAAGTGCGAAAAGGTGTTTTTCAACACTAACACAAGTGCGAAAAGTGGTTTTTCAATACTAACACAAGTGCGAAAAGTGGTTTTTCCACACTAATACAAGTGTAAAAGTGGTTTCCTGCACCAACACAAGTGCGAAAAGTGGTTTTTCAACACTAACACAAGTGCGAAAAGTGGTTTATCAACACTATCACAAGTGCAAAAAGTGTTTTTTCCACACTAATACAAGTGCAAAAGTGGTTTTCCTGCACCAACACAAGTGCAAAAAGTGGTTTTTCAACACTAACACAAGTGCGAAAAGTGGTTTTTCAACACTAACACAAGTGCGAAAAGTGTTTTTTCCACACTAATACAAGTGCAAAAGTGGTTTCCTGCACCAACACAAGTGCGAAAAGTGGTTTTTCAACACTAACACAAGTGCGAAAAGTGGTTTTTCAACACTAACACAAGTGCGAAAAGTGGTTTTTCAATACTAACACAAGTGCAAAAAGTGGTTTTTTCCACACTAATACAAGTGTAAAAGTGGTTTCCTGCACCAATACAAGTGCGAAAAGTGGTTTTTCAACACTAACACAAGTGCGAAAAGGGGTTTTTCCACACTAATACAAGTGCAAAAGTGGTTTCCTGCACCAACACAAGTGCGAAAAGTGGTTTTTCAACACTAACACAAGTGTGAAAAGTGGTTTTTCAACACTAACACAAGTGCGAAAAGTGGTTTTTCCACACTAATACAAGTGCAAAAGTGGTTTCCTGCACCAATACAAGTGCGAAAAGTGGTTTTTCAACACTAACACAAGTGCAAAAAGTGGTTTTTCAACACTATCACAAGTGCAAAAAGTGTTTTTTACACACTAATACAAGTGCAAAAGTGGTTTCCTGCACCAACACAAGTGCGAAAAGTGGTTTTTCAACACTAACACAAGTGCGAAAAGTGGTTTTTCAACACTAACACAAGTGCGAAAAGTGGTTTTTCCACACTAATACAAGTGCAAAAGTGGTTTCCTGCACCAATACAAGTGCAAAAAGTGGTTTTTCAACACTAACACAAGTGCGAAAAGTGGTTTTTCAACACTAACACAAGTGCGAAAAGTGGTTTTTCAACACTAACACAAGTGCGAAAAGTGGTTTTTCCACACTAATACAAGTGCAAAAGTGGTTTTTCAACACTAATACAAGTGCAAAAGTGGTTTCCTGCACCAACACAAGTGCGAAAAGTGGTTTTTCAACACTAACACAAGTGCAAAAAGTGGTTTTTCAACACTAACACAAGTGCGAAAAGTGGTTTTTCCACACTAATACAAGTGCAAAAGTGGTTTCCTGCACCAACACAAGTGCGAAAAGTGGTTTTTCAACATTAACACAAGTGCGAAAAGTGGTTTTTCAACACTATCACAAGTGCAAAAAGTGTTTTGTCCACACTAATACAAGTGCAAAAGTGGTTTCCTGCACCAACACAAGTGCGAAAAGTGGTTTTTCAACACTATCACAAGTGCAAAAAGTGTTTTGTCCACACTAATACAAGTGCAAAAGTGGTTTCCTGCACCAACACAAGTGCGAAAAGTGGTTTTTCCACACTAATACAAGTGCAAAAGTGGTTTCCTGCACCAACACAAGTGCGAAAAGTGGTTTTTCAACACTAACACAAGTGCGAAAAGTAGTTTTTCAACACTAAGACAAGTGCGAAAAGTGGTTTTTCAATACTAACACAAGTGCGAAAAGTGGTTTTTCCACACTAATACAAGTGTAAAAGTGGTTTCCTGCACCAACACAAGTGCGAAAAGTGGTTTTTCAACACTAACACAAGTGCGAAAAGTGGTTTATCAACACTATCACAAGTGCAAAAAGTGTTTTTTCCACACTAATACAAGTGCAAAAGTGGTTTCCTGCACCAACACAAGTGCGAAAAGTGGTTTTTCAACACTAACACAAGTGCGAAAAGTGGTTTTTCAACACTAACACAAGTGCGAAAAGTGTTTTTTCCACACTAATACAAGTGCAAAAGTGGTTTCCTGCACCAACACAAGTGCGAAAAGTGGTTTTTCAACACTAACACAAGTGCAAAAAGTGTTTTTTCCACACTAATACAAGTGCAAAAGTGGTTTCCTGCACCAATACAAGTGCGAAAAGTGGTTTTTCAACACTAACACAAATGCGAAAAGTGGTTTTTCAACACTAACTTAAGTGCGAAAAGTGGTTTTTCCACACTAATACAAGTGCAAAAGTGGTTTCCTGCACCAACACAAGTGCGAAAAGTGGTTTTTCAACACTAACACAAGTGCGAAAAGTGGTTTTTCAACACTAACACAAGTGCAAAAAGTGTTTTTTCCACACTAATACAAGTGCAGAGGTGGTTTCCTGCACCAACACAAGTGCGAAAAGTGGTTTTTCAACACTAACACAAGTGCGAAAAGTGGTTTTTCAACACTAACACAAGTGCGAAAAGTGGTTTTTCAATACTAACACAAGTGCGAAAAGTGGTTTTTCCACACTAATACAAGTGTAAAAGTGGTTTCCTGCACCAACACAAGTGCGAAAAGTGGTTTTTCAACACTAACACAAGTGCGAAAAGTGGTTTATCAACACTATCACAAGTGCAAAAAGTGTTTTTTCCACACTAATACAAGTGCAAAAGTGGTTTTCCTGCACCAACACAAGTGCAAAAAGTGGTTTTTCAACACTAACACAAGTGCGAAAAGTGGTTTTTCAACACTAACACAAGTGCGAAAAGTGTTTTTTCCACACTAATACAAGTGCAAAAGTGGTTTCCTGCACCAACACAAGTGCGAAAAGTGGTTTTTCAACACTAACACAAGTGCGAAAAGTGGTTTTTCAACACTAACACAAGTGCGAAAAGTGGTTTTTCAATACTAACACAAGTGCAAAAAGTGGTTTTTCCACACTAATACAAGTGTAAAAGTGGTTTCCTGCACCAATACAAGTGCGAAAAGTGGTTTTTCAACACTAACACAAGTGCGAAAAGGGGTTTTTCCACACTAATACAAGTGCAAAAGTGGTTTCCTGCACCAACACAAGTGCGAAAAGTGGTTTTTCAACACTAACACAAGTGTGAAAAGTGGTTTTTCAACACTAACACAAGTGCGAAAAGTGGTTTTTCCACACTAATACAAGTGCAAAAGTGGTTTCCTGCACCAATACAAGTGCGAAAAGTGGTTTTTCAACACTAACACAAGTGCAAAAAGTGGTTTTTCAACACTATCACAAGTGCAAAAAGTGTTTTTTCCACACTAATACAAGAGCAAAAGTGGTTTCCTGCACCAACACAAGTGCGAAAAGTGGTTTTTCAACACTAACACAAGTGCGAAAAGTGGTTTTTCAACACTAACACAAGTGCGAAAAGTGGTTTTTCCACACTAATACAAGTGCAAAAGTGGTTTCCTGCACCAATACAAGTGCGAAAAGTGGTTTTTCAACACTAACACAAGTGCAAAAAGTGGTTTTTCAACACTATCACAAGTGCAAAAAGTGTTTTTTCCACACTAATACAAGTGCAAAAGTGGTTTCCTGCACCAACACAAGTGCGAAAAGTGGTTTTTCAACACTAACACAAGTGCGAAAAGTGGTTTTTCAACACTAACTTAAGTGCGAAAAGTGGTTTTTCCACACTAATACAAGTGCAAAAGTGGTTTCCTGCACCAACACAAGTGCGAAAAGTGGTTTTTCAACATTAACACAAGTGCGAAAAGTGGTTTTTCAACACTAACACAAGTGCAAAAAGTGTTTTTTCCACACTAATACAAGTGCAAAGGTGGTTTCCTGCACCAACACAAGTGCGAAAAGTGGTTTTTCAACACTAACACAAGTGCGAAAAGTGGTTTTTCAACACTAACACAAGTGCGAAAAGTGGTTTTTCAATACTAACACAAGTGCGAAAAGTGGTTTTTCCACACTAATACAAGTGTAAAAGTGGTTTCCTGCACCAACACAAGTGCGAAAAGTGGTTTTTCAACACTAACACAAGTGCGAAAAGTGGTTTATCAACACTATCACAAGTGCAAAAAGTGTTTTTTCCACACTAATACAAGTGCAAAAGTGGTTTTCCTGCACCAACACAAGTGCGAAAAGTGGTTTTTCAACACTAACACAAGTGCGAAAAGTGGTTTTTCAACACTAACACAAGTGCGAAAAGTGTTTTTTCCACACTAATACAAGTGCAAAAGTGGTTTCCTGCACCAACACAAGTGCGAAAAGTGGTTTTTCAACACTAACACAAGTGCGAAAAGTGGTTTTTCAACACTAACACAAGTGCGAAAAGTGGTTTTTCAATACTAACACAAGTGCAAAAAGTGGTTTTTCCACACTAATACAAGTCTAAAAGTGGTTTCCTGCACCAACACAAGTGCGAAAAGTGGTTTATCAACACTATCACAAGTGCAAAAAGTGTTTTTTCCACACTAATACAAGTGCAAAAGTGGTTTCCTGCACCAACACAAGTGCGAAAAGTGGTTTTTCAACACTAACACAAGTGCGAAAAGTGGTTTTTCAACACTAACAAAAGTGCGAAAAGTGTTTTTTCCACACTAATACAAGTGCAAAAGTGGTTTCCTGCACCAACACAAGTGCGAAAAGTGGTTTTTCAACACTAACACAGTGCGAAAAGTGGTTTTTCAACACTATCACAAGTGCAAAAAGTGTTTTTTCCACACTAATACAAGTGCAAAAGTGGTTTCCTGCACCAACACAAGTGCGAAATGTGGTTTTTCCACACTAATACAAGTGCAAAAGTGGTTTCCTGCACCAATATAAGTGCGAAAAGTGGTTTTTCAACACTAACACAAGTGCGAAAAGTGTTTTTTGAACACTATCACAAGTGCAAAAAGTGGTTTTTCAACACTAACACAAGTGCGAAAAGTGGTTTTTCAACACTAACACAAGTGCGAAAAGCGGTTTTTCAACACTAACACAAGTGCGAAAAGTGGTTTTTCAACACTAACACAAGTGCGAAAAGTGGTTTTTCCACACTAATACAAGTGCAAAAGTGGTTTTTCAACACTAATACAAGTGCAAAAGTGGTTTCCTGCACCAACACAAGTGCAAAAAGTGGTTTTTCAACATTAACACAAGTGCGAAAAGTGGTTTTTCAACACTATCACAAGTGCAAAAAGTGTTTTGTCCACACTAATACAAGTGCAAAAGTGGTTTCCTGCACCAACACAAGTGCGAAAAGTGGTTTTTCAACACTATCACAAGTGCAAAAAGTGTTTTGTCCACACTAATACAAGTGCAAAAGTGGTTTCCTGCACCAACACAAGTGCAAAAAGTGGTTTTTCCACACTAATACAAGTGCAAAAGTGGTTTCCTGCACCAACACAAGTGCGAAAAGTGGTTTTTCAACACTAACACAAGTGCGAAAAGTGGTTTTTGAAACAATAAGACAAGTGCGAAAAGTGGTTTTTCAATACTAACACAAGTGCGAAAAGTGGTTTTTCCACACTAATACAAGTGTAAAAGTGGTTTCCTGCACCAACACAAGTGCGAAAAGTGGTTTTTCAACACTAACACAAGTGCGAAAAGTGGTTTATCAACACTATCACAAGTGCAAAAAGTGTTTTTTCCACACTAATACAAGTGCAAAAGTGGTTTCCTGCACCAACACAAGTGCGAAAAGTGGTTTTTCAACACTAACACAAGTGCGAAAAGTGGTTTTTCAACACTAACACAAGTGCGAAAAGTGTTTTTTCCACACTAATACAAGTGCAAAAGTGGTTTCCTGCACCAACACAAGTGCGAAAAGTGGTTTTTCAACATTAACACAAGTGCGAAAAGTAGTTTTTCAACACTATCACAAGTGCAAAAAGTGTTTTGTCCACACTAATACAAGTGCAAAAGTGGTTTCCTGCACCAACACAAGTGCGAAAAGTGGTTTTTCAACACTATCACAAGTGCAAAAAGTGTTTTTCCACACTAATACAAGTGCAAAAGTGGTTTCCTGCACCAACACAAGTGCGAAAAGTGGTTTTTCCACACTAATACAAGTGCAAAAGTGGTTTCCTGCACCAACACAAGTGCGAAAAGTGGTTTTTCAACACTAACACAAGTGCGAAAAGTGGTTTTTCAACACTAAGACAAGTGCGAAAAGTGGTTTTTCAATACTAACACAAGTGCGAAAAGTGGTTTTTCCACACTAATACAAGTGCGAAAAGTGGTTTTTCAACACTATCACAAGTGCAAAAAGTGTTTTTTCCACACTAATACAAGTGCAAAAGTGGTTTCCTGCACCAACACAAGTGCGAAATGTGGTTTTTCCACACTAATACAAGTGCAAAAGTGGTTTCCTGCACCAATACAAGTGCGAAAAGTGTTTTTTCAACACTAACACAAGTGCGAAAAGTGTTTTTTGAACACTATCACAAGTGCAAAAAGTGGTTTTTCAACACTAACACAAGTGCGAAAAGTGGTTTTTCAACACTAACACAAGTGCGAAAAGTGGTTTTTCAACACTAACACAAGTGCGAAAAGTGGTTTTTCAACACTAACACAAGTGCGAAAAGTGGTTTTTCCACACTAATACAAGTGCAAAAGTGGTTTTTCAACACTAATACAAGTGCAAAAGTGGTTTCCTGCACCAACACAAGTGCGAAAAGTGGTTTTTCAACACTAACACAAGTGCAAAAAGTGGTTTTTCAACACTAACACAAGTGCAAAAAGTGGTTTTTCCACACTAATACAAGTGCAAAAGTGGTTTCCTGCACCAACACAAGTGCGAAAAGTGGTTTTTCAACATTAACACAAGTGCGAAAAGTGGTTTTTCAACACTATCACAAGTGCAAAAAGTGTTTTGTCCACACTAATACAAGTGCAAAAGTGGTTTCCTGCACCAACACAAGTGCGAAAAGTGGTTTTTCAACACTATCACAAGTGCAAAAAGTGTTTTGTCCACACTAATACAAGTGCAAAAGTGGTTTCCTGCACCAACGCAAGTGCGAAAAGTGGTTTTTCCACACTAATACAAGTGCAAAAGTGGTTTCCTGCACCAACACAAGTGCGAAAAGTGGTTTTTCAACACTAACACAAGTGCGAAAAGTAGTTTTTCAACACTAAGACAAGTGTGAAAAGTGGTTTTTCAATACTAACACAAGTGCGAAAAGTGGTTTTTCCACACTAATACAAGTGTAAAAGTGGTTTCCTGCACCAACACAAGTGCGAAAAGTGGTTTTTCAACACTAACACAAGTGCGAAAAGTGGTTTATCAACACTATCACAAGTGCAAAAAGTGTTTTTTCCACACTAATACAAGTGCAAAAGTGGTTTCCTGCACCAACACAAGTGCGAAAAGTGGTTTTTCAACACTAACACAAGTGCGAAAAGTGTTTTTTCCACACTAATACAAGTGCAAAAGTGGTTTCCTGCACCAACACAAGTGCGAAAAGTGGTTTTTCAACACTAACACAGTGCGAAAAGTGGTTTTTCAACACTATCACAAGTGCAAAAAGTGTTTTTTCCACACTAATACAAGTGCAAAAGTGGTTTCCTGCACCAACACAAGTGCGAAATGTGGTTTTTCCACACTAATACAAGTGCAAAAGTGGTTTCCTGCACCAATATAAGTGCGAAAAGTGGTTTTTCAACACTAACACAAGTGCGAAAAGTGTTTTTTGAACACTATCACAAGTGCAAAAAGTGGTTTTTCAACACTAACACAAGTGCGAAAAGTGGTTTTTCAACACTAACACAAGTGCGAAAAGCGGTTTTTCAACACTAACACAAGTGCGAAAAGTGGTTTTTCAACACTAACACAAGTGCGAAAAGTGGTTTTTCCACACTAATACAAGTGCAAAAGTGGTTTTTCAACACTAATACAAGTGCAAAAGTGGTTTCCTGCACCAACACAAGTGCGAAAAGTGGTTTTTCAACACTAACACAAGTGCAAAAAGTGGTTTTTCAACACTAACACAAGTGCGAAAAGTGGTTTTTCCACACTAATACAAGTGCAAAAGTGGTTTCCTGCACCAACACAAGTGCAAAAAGTGGTTTTTCAACATTAACACAAGTGCGAAAAGTGGTTTTTCAACACTATCACAAGTGCAAAAAGTGTTTTGTCCACACTAATACAAGTGCAAAAGTGGTTTCCTGCACCAACACAAGTGCGAAAAGTGGTTTTTCAACACTATCACAAGTGCAAAAAGTGTTTTGTCCACACTAATACAAGTGCAAAAGTGGTTTCCTGCACCAACACAAGTGCAAAAAGTGGTTTTTCCACACTAATACAAGTGCAAAAGTGGTTTCCTGCACCAACACAAGTGCGAAAAGTGGTTTTTCAACACTAACACAAGTGCGAAAAGTGGTTTTTGAAACAATAAGACAAGTGCGAAAAGTGGTTTTTCAATACTAACACAAGTGCGAAAAGTGGTTTTTCCACACTAATACAAGTGTAAAAGTGGTTTCCTGCACCAACACAAGTGCGAAAAGTGGTTTTTCAACACTAACACAAGTGCGAAAAGTGGTTTATCAACACTATCACAAGTGCAAAAAGTGTTTTTTCCACACTAATACAAGTGCAAAAGTGGTTTCCTGCACCAACACAAGTGCGAAAAGTGGTTTTTCAACACTAACACAAGTGCGAAAAGTGGTTTTTCAACACTAACACAAGTGCGAAAAGTGTTTTTTCCACACTAATACAAGTGCAAAAGTGGTTTCCTGCACCAACACAAGTGCGAAAAGTGGTTTTTCAACATTAACACAAGTGCGAAAAGTAGTTTTTCAACACTATCACAAGTGCAAAAAGTGTTTTGTCCACACTAATACAAGTGCAAAAGTGGTTTCCTGCACCAACACAAGTGCGAAAAGTGGTTTTTCAACACTATCACAAGTGCAAAAAGTGTTTTTCCACACTAATACAAGTGCAAAAGTGGTTTCCTGCACCAACACAAGTGCGAAAAGTGGTTTTTCCACACTAATACAAGTGCAAAAGTGGTTTCCTGCACCAACACAAGTGCGAAAAGTGGTTTTTCAACACTAACACAAGTGCGAAAAGTGGTTTTTCAACACTAAGACAAGTGCGAAAAGTGGTTTTTCAATACTAACACAAGTGCGAAAAGTGGTTTTTCCACACTAATACAAGTGCGAAAAGTGGTTTTTCAACACTATCACAAGTGCAAAAAGTGTTTTTTCCACACTAATACAAGTGCAAAAGTGGTTTCCTGCACCAACACAAGTGCGAAATGTGGTTTTTCCACACTAATACAAGTGCAAAAGTGGTTTCCTGCACCAATACAAGTGCGAAAAGTGTTTTTTCAACACTAACACAAGTGCGAAAAGTGTTTTTTGAACACTATCACAAGTGCAAAAAGTGGTTTTTCAACACTAACACAAGTGCGAAAAGTGGTTTTTCAACACTAACACAAGTGCGAAAAGTGGTTTTTCAACACTAACACAAGTGCGAAAAGTGGTTTTTCAACACTAACACAAGTGCGAAAAGTGGTTTTTCCACACTAATACAAGTGCAAAAGTGGTTTTTCAACACTAATACAAGTGCAAAAGTGGTTTCCTGCACCAACACAAGTGCGAAAAGTGGTTTTTCAACACTAACACAAGTGCAAAAAGTGGTTTTTCAACACTAACACAAGTGCAAAAAGTGGTTTTTCCACACTAATACAAGTGCAAAAGTGGTTTCCTGCACCAACACAAGTGCGAAAAGTGGTTTTTCAACATTAACACAAGTGCGAAAAGTGGTTTTTCAACACTATCACAAGTGCAAAAAGTGTTTTGTCCACACTAATACAAGTGCAAAAGTGGTTTCCTGCACCAACACAAGTGCGAAAAGTGGTTTTTCAACACTATCACAAGTGCAAAAAGTGTTTTGTCCACACTAATACAAGTGCAAAAGTGGTTTCCTGCACCAACACAAGTGCGAAAAGTGGTTTTTCCACACTAATACAAGTGCAAAAGTGGTTTCCTGCACCAACACAAGTGCGAAAAGTGGTTTTTCAACACTAACACAAGTGCGAAAAGTAGTTTTTCAACACTAAGACAAGTGTGAAAAGTGGTTTTTCAATACTAACACAAGTGCGAAAAGTGGTTTTTCCACACTAATACAAGTGTAAAAGTGGTTTCCTGCACCAACACAAGTGCGAAAAGTGGTTTTTCAACACTAACACAAGTGCGAAAAGTGGTTTATCAACACTATCACAAGTGCAAAAAGTGTTTTTTCCACACTAATACAAGTGCAAAAGTGGTTTCCTGCACCAACACAAGTGCGAAAAGTGGTTTTTCAACACTAACACAAGTGCGAAAAGTGGTTTTTCAACAGTAACACAAGTGCGAAAAGTGTTTTTTCCACACTAATACAAGTGCAAAAGTGGTTTCCTGCACCAACACAAGTGCGAAAAGTGGTTTTTCAACACTAACACAAGTGCAAAAAGTGTTTTTTCCACACTAATACAAGTGCAAAAGTGGTTTCCTGCACCAATACAAGTGCGAAAAGTGGTTTTTCAACACTAACACAAGTGCGAAAAGTGGTTTTTCAACACTAACTTAAGTGCGAAAAGTGGTTTTTCCACACTAATACAAGTGCAAAAGTGGTTTCCTGCACCAACACAAGTGCGAAAAGTGGTTTTTCAACACTAACACAAGTGCGAAAAGTGGTTTTTCAACACTAACACAAGTGCAAAAAGTGTTTTTTCCACACTAATACAAGTGCAGAGGTGGTTTCCTGCACCAACACAAGTGCGAAAAGTGGTTTTTCAACACTAACACAAGTGCGAAAAGTGGTTTTTCAACACTAACACAAGTGCGAAAAGTGGTTTTTCAATACTAACACAAGTGCGAAAAGTGGTTTTTCCACACTAATACAAGTGTAAAAGTGGTTTCCTGCACCAACACAAGTGCGAAAAGTGGTTTTTCAACACTAACACAAGTGCGAAAAGTGGTTTATCAACACTATCACAAGTGCAAAAAGTGTTTTTTCCACACTAATACAAGTGCAAAAGTGGTTTTCCTGCACCAACACAAGTGCGAAAAGTGGTTTTTCAACACTAACACAAGTGCGAAAAGTGG
This sequence comes from Myxine glutinosa, assembly GCF_964187855.1. Taxonomy (NCBI): domain Eukaryota; kingdom Metazoa; phylum Chordata; class Myxini; order Myxiniformes; family Myxinidae; genus Myxine; species Myxine glutinosa. The sequence goes on along the minus strand of NW_027616619.1, from coordinate 172,382 downwards.
TTTTTCAACACTAACACAAGTGCGAAAAGTGTTTTTTCCACACTAATACAAGTGCAAAAGTGGTTTCCTGCACCAACACAAGTGCGAAAAGTGGTTTTTCAACACTAACACAAGTGCGAAAAGTGGTTTTGCAACACTAACACAAGTGCGAAAAGTGGTTTTTCAATACTAACACAAGTGCAAAAAGTGGTTTTTCCACACTAATACAAGTGTAAAAGTGGTTTCCTGCACCAATACAAGTGCGAAAAGTGGTTTTTCAACACTAACACAAGTGCGAAAAGGGGTTTTTCCACACTAATACAAGTGCAAAAGTGGTTTCCTGCACCAACACAAGTGCGAAAAGTGGTTTTTCAACACTAACACAAGTGCGAAAAGTGGTTTTTCAACACTAACACAAGTGCGAAAAGTGGTTTTTCCACACTAATACAAGCGCAAAAGTGGTTTCCTGCACCAATACAAGTGCGAAAAGTGGTTTTTCAACACTATCACAAGTGCAAAAAGTGTTTTTTCCACACTAATACAAGTGCAAAAGTGGTTTCCTGCACCAACACAAGTGCGAAAAGTGGTTTTTCAACACTAACACAAGTGCGAAAAGTGGTTTTTCAACACTAACTTAAGTGCGAAAAGTGGTTTTTCCACACTAATACAAGTGCAAAAGTGGTTTCCTGCACCAACACAAGTGCGAAAAGTGGTTTTTCAACACTAACACAAGTGCGAAAAGTGGTTTTTCAACACTAACACAAGTGCAAAAAGTGTTTTTTCCACACTAATACAAGTGCAAAGGTGGTTTCCTGCACCAACACAAGTGCGAAAAGTGGTTTTTCAACACTAACACAAGTGCGAAAAGTGGTTTTTCAACACTAACACAAGTGCGAAAAGTGGTTTTTCAATACTAACACAAGTGCGAAAAGTGGTTTTTCCACACTAATACAAGTGTAAAAGTGGTTTCCTGCACCAACACAAGTGCGAAAAGTGGTTTTTCAACACTAACACAAGTGCGAAAAGTGGTTTATCAACACTATCACAAGTGCAAAAAGTGTTTTTTCCACACTAATACAAGTGCAAAAGTGGTTTTCCTGCACCAACACAAGTGCGAAAAGTGGTTTTTCAACACTAACACAAGTGCGAAAAGTGGTTTTTCAACACTAACACAAGTGCGAAAAGTGTTTTTTCCACACTAATACAAGTGCAAAAGTGGTTTCCTGCACCAACACAAGTGCGAAAAGTGGTTTTTCAACACTAACACAAGTGCGAAAAGTGGTTTTTCAACACTAACACAAGTGCGAAAAGTGGTTTTTCAATACTAACACAAGTGCAAAAAGTGGTTTTTCCACACTAATACAAGTGTAAAAGTGGTTTCCTGCACCAACACAAGTGCGAAAAGTGGTTTATCAACACTATCACAAGTGCAAAAAGTGTTTTTTCCACACTAATACAAGTGCAAAAGTGGTTTCCTGCACCAACACAAGTGCGAAAAGTGGTTTTTCAACACTAACACAAGTGCGAAAAGTGGTTTTTCAACACTAACACAAGTGCGAAAAGTGTTTTTTCCACACTAATACAAGTGCAAAAGTGGTTTCCTGCACCAACACAAGTGCGAAAAGTGGTTTTTCAACACTAACACAGTGCGAAAAGTGGTTTTTCAACACTATCACAAGTGCAAAAAGTGTTTTTTCCACACTAATACAAGTGCAAAAGTGGTTTCCTGCACCAACACAAGTGCGAAATGTGGTTTTTCCACACTAATACAAGTGCAAAAGTGGTTTCCTGCACCAATACAAGTGCGAAAAGTGGTTTTTCAACACTAACACAAGTGCGAAAAGTGTTTTTTGAACACTATCACAAGTGCAAAAAGTGGTTTTTCAACACTAACACAAGTGCGAAAAGTGGTTTTTCAACACTAACACAAGTGCGAAAAGCGGTTTTTCAACACTAACACAAGTGCGAAAAGTGGTTTTTCAACACTAACACAAGTGCGAAAAGTGGTTTTTCCACACTAATACAAGTGCAAAAGTGGTTTTTCAACACTAATACAAGTGCAAAAGTGGTTTCCTGCACCAACACAAGTGCGAAAAGTGGTTTTTCAACACTAACACAAGTGCGAAAAGTGGTTTTTCCACACTAATACAAGTGCAAAAGTGGTTTCCTGCACCAACACAAGTGCGAAAAGTGGTTTTTCAACATTAACACAAGTGCGAAAAGTGGTTTTTCAACACTATCACAAGTGCAAAAAGTGGTTTTTCAACACTAACACAAGTGCGAAAAGTGGTTTTTCCACACTAATACAAGTGCAAAAGTGGTTTCCTGCACCAACACAAGTGCGAAAAGTGGTTTTTCAACATTAACACAAGTGCGAAAAGTGGTTTTTCAACACTATCACAAGTGCAAAAAGTGTTTTGTCCACACTAATACAAGTGCAAAAGTGGTTTCCTGCACCAACACAAGTGCGAAAAGTGGTTTTTCAACACTATCACAAGTGCAAAAAGTGTTTTGTCCACACTAATACAAGTGCAAAAGTGGTTTCCTGCACCAACACAAGTGCGAAAAGTGGTTTTTCCACACTAATACAAGTGCATAAGTGGTTTCCTGCACCAACACAAGTGCGAAAAGTGGTTTTTCAACACTAACACAAGTGCGAAAAGTGGTTTTTCAACACTAAGACAAGTGCGAAAAGTGGTTTTTCAATACTAACACAAGTGCGAAAAGTGGTTTTTCCACACTAATACAAGTGTAAAAGTGGTTTCCTGCACCAACACAAGTGCGAAAAGTGGTTTTTCAACACTAACACAAGTGCGAAAAGTGGTTTATCAACACTATCACAAGTGCAAAAAGTGTTTTTTCCACACTAATACAAGTGCAAAAGTGGTTTCCTGCACCAACACAAGTGCGAAAAGTGGTTTTTCAACACTAACACAAGTGCGAAAAGTGGTTTTTTCAACACTAACACAAGTGCGAAAAGTGTTTTTTCCACACTAATACAAGTGCAAAAGTAGTTTCCTGCACCAACACAAGTGCGAAAAGTGGTTTTTCAACATTAACACAAGTGCGAAAAGTGGTTTTTCAACACTATCACAAGTGCAAAAAGTGTTTTGTCCACACTAATACAAGTGCAATAGTGGTTTCCTGCACCAACACAAGTGCGAAAAGTGGTTTTTCAACACTATCACAAGTGCAAAAAGTGTTTTTCCACACTAATACAAGTGCAAAAGTGGTTTCCTGCACCAACACAAGTGCGAAAAGTGGTTTTTCCACACTAATACAAGTGCAAAAGTGGTTTCCTGCACCAACACAAGTGCGAAAAGTGGTTTTTCAACACTAACACAAGTGCGAAAAGTGGTTTTTCAACACTAAGACAAGTGCGAAAAGTGGTTTTTCAATACTAACACAAGTGCGAAAAGTGGTTTTTCCACACTAATACAAGTGTAAAAGTGGTTTCCTGCACCAACACAAGTGCGAAAAGTGGTTTTTCAACACTAACACAAGTGCGAAAAGTGGTTTATCAACACTATCACAAGTGCAAAAAGTGTTTTTTCCACACTAATACAAGTGCAAAAGTGGTTTCCTGCACCAACACAAGTGCGAAAAGTGGTTTTTCAACACTAACACAAGTGCGAAAAGTGGTTTTTCAACACTAACACAAGTGCGAAAAGTGTTTTTTCCACACTAATACAAGTGCAAAAGTGGTTTCCTGCACCAACACAAGTGCGAAAAGTGGTTTTTCAACACTAACACAAGTGCGAAAAGTGGTTTTTCAACACTATCACAAGTGCAAAAAGTGTTTTTTCCACACTAATACAAGTGCAAAAGTGGTTTCCTGCACCAACACAAGTGCGAAATGTGGTTTTTCCACACTAATACAAGTGCAAAAGTGGTTTCCTGCACCAATACAAGTGCGAAAAGTGGTTTTTCAACACTAACACAAGTGCGAAAAGTGTTTTTTGAACACTATCACAAGTGCAAAAAGTGGTTTTTCAACACTAACACAAGTGCGAAAAGTGGTTTTTCAACACTAACACAAGTGCGAAAAGTGGTTTTTCAACACTAACACAAGTGCGAAAAGTGGTTTTTCAACACTAACACAAGTGCGAAAAGTGGTTTTTCCACACTAATACAAGTGCAAAAGTGGTTTTTCAACACTAACACAAGTGCAAAAAGTGGTTTTCCCACACTAACACAAGTGCAAAAAGTGGTTTTTCCACACTAATACAAGTGCAAAAGTGGTTTCCTGCACCAATACAAGTGCGAAAAGTGGTTTTTCAACACTAACACAAGTGCGAAAAGGGGTTTTTCAACACTATCACAAGTGCAAAAAGTGTTTTTTCCACACTAATACAAGTGCAAAAGTGGTTTCCTGCACCAACACAAGTGCGAAAAGTGGTTTTTCAACACTAACACAAGTGCGAAAAGTGGTTTTTCAACACTAACACAAGTGCGAAAAGTGTTTTTTGAACACTATCACAAGTGCAAAAAGTGGTTTTTCAACACTAACACAAGTGCGAAAAGTGGTTTTTCAACACTAACACAAGTGCGAAAAGTGGTTTTTCAACACTAACACAAGCGCGAAAAGTGGTTTTTCAACACTAACACAAGTGCGAAAAGTGGTTTTTCCACACTAATACAAGTGCAAAAGTGGTTTTTCAACACTAACACAAGTGCAAAAAGTGGTTTTTCCACACTAATACAAGTGCAAAAGTGGTTTCCTGCACCAACACAAGTGCGAAAAGTGGTTTTTCAACACTAACACAAGTGCAAAAAGTGGTTTTTCAACACTATCACAAGTGCAAAAAGTGTTTTTTCCACACTAATACAAGTGCAAAAGTGGTTTCCTGCACCAACACAAGTGCGAAAAGTGGTTTTTCAACACTAACACAAGTGCGAAAAGTGGTTTTTCAACACTAACTTAAGTGCGAAAAGTGTTTTTTCCACACTAATACAAGTGCAAAAGTGGTTTCCTGCACCAACACAAGTGCGAAAAGTGGTTTTTCAACACTAACACAAGTGCGAAAAGTGGTTTTTCAACACTAACACAAGTGCGAAAAGTGTTTTTTCCACACTAATACAAGTGCAAAAGTGGTTTCCTGCACCAACACAAGTGCGAAAAGTGGTTTTTCAACACTAACACAAGTGCGAAAAGTGGTTTTTCAACACTAACACAAGTGCGAAAAGTGGTTTTTCAATACTAACACAAGTGCAAAAAGTGGTTTTTCCACACTAATACAAGTGTAAAAGTGGTTTCCTGCACCAACACAAGTGCGAAAAGTGGTTTATCAACACTATCACAAGTGCAAAAAGTGTTTTTTCCACACTAATACAAGTGCAAAAGTGGTTTCCTGCACCAACACAAGTGCGAAAAGTGGTTTTTCAACACTAACACAAGTGCGAAAAGTGGTTTTTCAACACTAACACAAGTGCGAAAAGTGTTTTTTCCACACTAATACAAGTGCAAAAGTGGTTTCCTGCACCAACACAAGTGCGAAAAGTGGTTTTTCAACACTAACACAAGTGCGAAAAGTGTTTTTTCCACACTAATACAAGTGCAAAAGTGGTTTCCTGCACCAACACAAGTGCGAAATGTGGTTTTTCCACACTAATACAAGTGCAAAAGTGGTTTCCTGCACCAATACAAGTGCGAAAATTGTTTTTTCAACACTAACACAAGTGCGAAAAGTGTTTTTTGAACACTATCACAAGTGCAAAAAGTGGTTTTTCAACACTAACACAAGTGCGAAAAGTGGTTTTTCAACACTAACACAAGTGCGAAAAGTGGTTTTTCAACACTAACACAAGTGCGAAAAGTGGTTTTTCAACACTAACACAAGTGCGAAAAGTGGTTTTTCCACACTAATACAAGTGCAAAAGTGGTTTTTCAACACTAATACAAGTGCAAAAGTGGTTTCCTGCACCAACACAAGTGCGAAAAGTGGTTTTTCAACACTAACACAAGTGCAAAAAGTGGTTTTTCAACACTAACACAAGTGCGAAAAGTGGTTTTTCCACACTAATACAAGTGCAAAAGTGGTTTCCTGCACCAACACAAGTGCGAAAAGTGGTTTTTCAACATTAACACAAGTGCGAAAAGTGGTTTTTCAACACTATCACAAGTGCAAAAAGTGTTTTGTCCACACTAATACAAGTGCAAAAGTGGTTTCCTGCACCAACACAAGTGCGAAAAGTGGTTTTTCAACACTATCACAAGTGCAAAAAGTGTTTTGTCCACACTAATACAAGTGCAAAAGTGGTTTCCTGCACCAACACAAGTGCGAAAAGTGGTTTTTCCACACTAATACAAGTGCAAAAGTGGTTTCCTGCACCAACACAAGTGCGAAAAGTGGTTTTTCAACACTAACACAAGTGCGAAAAGTAGTTTTTCAACACTAAGACAAGTGCGAAAAGTGGTTTTTCAATACTAACACAAGTGCGAAAAGTGGTTTTTCCACACTAATACAAGTGTAAAAGTGGTTTCCTGCACCAACACAAGTGCGAAAAGTGGTTTTTCAACACTAACACAAGTGCGAAAAGTGGTTTATCAACACTATCACAAGTGCAAAAAGTGTTTTTTCCACACTAATACAAGTGCAAAAGTGGTTTCCTGCACCAACACAAGTGCGAAAAGTGGTTTTTCAACACTAACACAAGTGCGAAAAGTGGTTTTTCAACACTAACTTAAGTGCGAAAAGTGTTTTTTCCACACTAATACAAGTGCAAAAGTGGTTTCCTGCACCAACACAAGTGCGAAAAGTGGTTTTTCAACACTAACACAAGTGCGAAAAGTGGTTTTTCAACACTAACACAAGTGCGAAAAGTGTTTTTTCCACACTAATACAAGTGCAAAAGTGGTTTCCTGCACCAACACAAGTGCGAAAAGTGGTTTTTCAACACTAACACAAGTGCGAAAAGTGGTTTTTCAACACTAACACAAGTGCGAAAAGTGGTTTTTCAATACTAACACAAGTGCAAAAAGTGGTTTTTCCACACTAATACAAGTGTAAAAGTGGTTTCCTGCACCAACACAAGTGCGAAAAGTGGTTTATCAACACTATCACAAGTGCAAAAAGTGTTTTTTCCACACTAATACAAGTGCAAAAGTGGTTTCCTGCACCAACACAAGTGCGAAAAGTGGTTTTTCAACACTAACACAAGTGCGAAAAGTGGTTTTTCAACACTAACACAAGTGCGAAAAGTGTTTTTTCCACACTAATACAAGTGCAAAAGTGGTTTCCTGCACCAACACAAGTGCGAAAAGTGGTTTTTCAACACTAACACAAGTGCGAAAAGTGTTTTTTCCACACTAATACAAGTGCAAAAGTGGTTTCCTGCACCAACACAAGTGCGAAATGTGGTTTTTCCACACTAATACAAGTGCAAAAGTGGTTTCCTGCACCAATACAAGTGCGAAAATTGTTTTTTCAACACTAACACAAGTGCGAAAAGTGTTTTTTGAACACTATCACAAGTGCAAAAAGTGGTTTTTCAACACTAACACAAGTGCGAAAAGTGGTTTTTCAACACTAACACAAGTGCGAAAAGTGGTTTTTCAACACTAACACAAGTGCGAAAAGTGGTTTTTCAACACTAACACAAGTGCGAAAAGTGGTTTTTCCACACTAATACAAGTGCAAAAGTGGTTTTTCAACACTAATACAAGTGCAAAAGTGGTTTCCTGCACCAACACAAGTGCGAAAAGTGGTTTTTCAACACTAACACAAGTGCAAAAAGTGGTTTTTCAACACTAACACAAGTGCGAAAAGTGGTTTTTCCACACTAATACAAGTGCAAAAGTGGTTTCCTGCACCAACACAAGTGCGAAAAGTGGTTTTTCAACATTAACACAAGTGCGAAAAGTGGTTTTTCAACACTATCACAAGTGCAAAAAGTGTTTTGTCCACACTAATACAAGTGCAAAAGTGGTTTCCTGCACCAACACAAGTGCGAAAAGTGGTTTTTCAACACTATCACAAGTGCAAAAAGTGTTTTGTCCACACTAATACAAGTGCAAAAGTGGTTTCCTGCACCAACACAAGTGCGAAAAGTGGTTTTTCCACACTAATACAAGTGCAAAAGTGGTTTCCTGCACCAACACAAGTGCGAAAAGTGGTTTTTCAACACTAACACAAGTGCGAAAAGTAGTTTTTCAACACTAAGACAAGTGCGAAAAGTGGTTTTTCAATACTAACACAAGTGCGAAAAGTGGTTTTTCCACACTAATACAAGTGTAAAAGTGGTTTCCTGCACCAACACAAGTGCGAAAAGTGGTTTTTCAACACTAACACAAGTGCGAAAAGTGGTTTATCAACACTATCACAAGTGCAAAAAGTGTTTTTTCCACACTAATACAAGTGCAAAAGTGGTTTCCTGCACCAACACAAGTGCGAAAAGTGGTTTTTCAACACTAACACAAGTGCGAAAAGTGGTTTTTCAACACTAACACAAGTGCGAAAAGTGTTTTTTCCACACTAATACAAGTGCAAAAGTGGTTTCCTGCACCAACACAAGTGCGAAAAGTGGTTTTTCAACACTAACACAAGTGCAAAAAGTGGTTTTTCCACACTAATACAAGTGCAAAAGTGGTTTCCTGCACCAATACAAGTGCGAAAAGTGGTTTTTCAACACTAACACAAGTGCGAAAAGGGGTTTTTCCACACTAATACAAGTGCAAAAGTGGTTTCCTGCACCAACACAAGTGCGAAAAGTGGTTTTTCAACACTAACACAAGTGCGAAAAGTGGTTTTTCAACACTAACACAAGTGTGAAAAGTGGTTTTTCCACACTAATACAAATGCAAAAGTGGTTTCCTGCACCAATACAAGTGCGAAAAGTGGTTTTTCAACACTAACACAAGTGCAAAAAGTGGTTTTTCAACACTATCACAAGTGCAAAAAGTGTTTTTTCCACACTAATACAAGTGCAAAAGTGGTTTCCTGCACCAACACAAGTGCGAAAAGTGGTTTTTCAACACTAACACAAGTGCGAAAAGTGGTTTTTCAACACTAACACAAGTGCGAAAAGTGGTTTTTCCACACTAATACAAGTGCAAAAGTGGTTTCCTGCACCAATACAAGTGCGAAAAGTGGTTTTTCAACACTAACACAAGTGCAAAAAGTGGTTTTTCAACACTATCACAAGTGCAAAAAGTGTTTTTTCCACACTAATACAAGTGCAAAAGTGGTTTCCTGCACCAACACAAGTGCGAAAAGTGGTTTTTCAACACTAACACAAGTGCGAAAAGTGGTTTTTCAACACTAACTTAAGTGCGAAAAGTGGTTTTTCCACACTAATACAAGTGCAAAAGTGGTTTCCTGCACCAACACAAGTGCGAAAAGTGGTTTTTCAACACTAACACAAGTGCGAAAAGTGGTTTTTCAACACTAACACAAGTGCAAAAAGTGTTTTTTCCACACTAATACAAGTGCAAAGGTGGTTTCCTGCACCAATACAAGTGCGAAAAGTGGTTTTTCAACACTAACACAAGTGCGAAAAGTGGTTTTTCAACACTATCACAAGTGCAAAAAGTGTTTTGTCCACACTAATACAAGTGCAAAAGTGGTTTCCTGCACCAACACAAGTGCGAAAAGTGGTTTTTCAACACTATCACAAGTGCAAAAAGTGTTTTGTCCACACTAATACAAGTGCAAAAGTGGTTTCCTGCACCAACACAAGTGCGAAAAGTGGTTTTTCCACACTAATACAAGTGCATAAGTGGTTTCCTGCACCAACACAAGTGCGAAAAGTGGTTTTTCAACACTAACACAAGTGCGAAAAGTGGTTTTTCAACACTAAGACAAGTGCGAAAAGTGGTTTTTCAATACTAACACAAGTGCGAAAAGTGGTTTTTCCACACTAATACAAGTGTAAAAGTGGTTTCCTGCACCAACACAAGTGCGAAAAGTGGTTTTTCAACACTAACACAAGTGCGAAAAGTGGTTTATCAACACTATCACAAGTGCAAAAAGTGTTTTTTCCACACTAATACAAGTGCAAAAGTGGTTTCCTGCACCAACACAAGTGCGAAAAGTGGTTTTTCAACACTAACACAAGTGCGAAAAGTGGTTTTTCAACACTAACACAAGTGCGAAAAGTGTTTTTTCCACACTAATACAAGTGCAAAAGTAGTTTCCTGCACCAACACAAGTGCGAAAAGTGGTTTTTCAACATTAACACAAGTGCGAAAAGTGGTTTTTCAACACTATCACAAGTGCAAAAAGTGTTTTGTCCACACTAATACAAGTGCAAAAGTGGTTTCCTGCACCAACACAAGTGCGAAAAGTGGTTTTTCAACACTATCACAAGTGCAAAAAGTGTTTTTCCACACTAATACAAGTGCAAAAGTGGTTTCCTGCACCAACACAAGTGCGAAAAGTGGTTTTTCCACACTAATACAAGTGCAAAAGTGGTTTCCTGCACCAACACAAGTGCGAAAAGTGGTTTTTCAACACTAACACAAGTGCGAAAAGTGGTTTTTCAACACTAAGACAAGTGCGAAAAGTGGTTTTTCAATACTAACACAACTGCGAAAAGTGGTTTTTCCACACTAATACAAGTGTAAAAGTGGTTTCCTGCACCAACACAAGTGCGAAAAGTGGTTTTTCAACACTAACACAAGTGCGAAAAGTGGTTTATCAACACTATCACAAGTGCAAAAAGTGTTTTTTCCACACTAATACAAGTGCAAAAGTGGTTTCCTGCACCAACACAAGTGCGAAAAGTGGTTTTTCAACACTAACACAAGTGCGAAAAGTGGTTTTTCAACACTAACACAAGTGCGAAAAGTGTTTTTTCCACACTAATACAAGTGCAAAAGTGGTTTCCTGCACCAACACAAGTGCGAAAAGTGGTTTTTCAACACTAACACAAGTGCGAAAAGTGGTTTTTCAACACTATCACAAGTGCAAAAAGTGTTTTTTCCACACTAATACAAGTGCAAAAGTGGTTTCCTGCACCAACACAAGTGCGAAATGTGGTTTTTCCACACTAATACAAGTGCAAAAGTGGTTTCCTGCACCAATACAAGTGCGAAAAGTGGTTTTTCAACACTAACACAAGTGCGAAAAGTGTTTTTTGAACACTATCACAAGTGCAAAAAGTGGTTTTTCAACACTAACACAAGTGCGCAAAGTGGTTTTTCAACACTAACACAAGTGCGAAAAGTGGTTTTTCAACACTAACACAAGTGCGAAAAGTGGTTTTTCAACACTAACACAAGTGCGAAAAGTGGTTTTTCCACACTAATACAAGTGCAAAAGTGGTTTTTCAACACTAACACAAGTGCAAAAAGTGGTTTTTCCACACTAACACAAGTGCAAAAAGTGGTTTTTCCACACTAATACAAGTGCAAAAGTGGTTTCCTGCACCAATACAAGTGCGAAAAGTGGTTTTTCAACACTAACACAAGTGCGAAAAGGGGTTTTTCAACACTATCACAAGTGCAAAAAGTGTTTTTTCCACACTAATACAAGTGCAAAAGTGGTTTCCTGCACCAACACAAGTGCGAAAAGTGGTTTTTCAACACTAACACAAGTGCGAAAAGTGGTTTTTCAACACTAACACAAGTGCGAAAAGTGTTTTTTGAACACTATCACAAGTGCAAAAAGTGGTTTTTCAACACTAACACAAGTGCGAAAAGTGGTTTTTCAACACTAACACAAGTGCGAAAAGTGGTTTTTCAACACTAACACAAGCGCGAAAAGTGGTTTTTCAACACTAACACAAGTGCGAAAAGTGGTTTTTCCACACTAATACAAGTGCAAAAGTGGTTTTTCAACACTAACACAAGTGCAAAAAGTGGTTTTTCCACACTAATACAAGTGCAAAAGTGGTTTCCTGCACCAACACAAGTGCGAAAAGTGGTTTTTCAACACTAACACAAGTGCAAAAAGTGGTTTTTCAACACTATCACAAGTGCAAAAAGTGTTTTTTCCACACTAATACAAGTGCAAAAGTGGTTTCCTGCACCAACACAAGTGCGAAAAGTGGTTTTTCAACACTAACACAAGTGCGAAAAGTGGTTTTTCAACACTAACTTAAGTGCGAAAAGTGTTTTTTCCACACTAATACAAGTGCAAAAGTGGTTTCCTGCACCAACACAAGTGCAAAAAGTGGTTTTTCAACACTAACACAAGTGCGAAAAGTGGTTTTTCAACACTAACACAAGTGCGAAAAGTGTTTTTTCCACACTAATACAAGTGCAAAAGTGGTTTCCTGCACCAACACAAGTGCGAAAAGTGGTTTTTCAACACTAACACAAGTGCGAAAAGTGGTTTTTCAACACTAACACAAGTGCGAAAAGTGGTTTTTCAATACTAACACAAGTGCAAAAAGTGGTTTTTCCACACTAATACAAGTGTAAAAGTGGTTTCCTGCACCAACACAAGTGCGAAAAGTGGTTTATCAACACTATCACAAGTGCAAAAAGTGTTTTTTCCACACTAATACAAGTGCAAAAGTGGTTTCCTGCACCAACACAAGTGCGAAAAGTGGTTTTTCAACACTAACACAAGTGCGAAAAGTGGTTTTTCAACACTAACACAAGTGCGAAAAGTGTTTTTTCCACACTAATACAAGTGCAAAAGTGGTTTCCTGCACCAACACAAGTGCGAAAAGTGGTTTTTCAACACTAACACAAGTGCGAAAAGTGGTTTTTCAACACTATCACAAGTGCAAAAAGTGTTTTTTCCACACTAATACAAGTGCAAAAGTGGTTTCCTGCACCAACACAAGTGCGAAATGTGGTTTTTCCACACTAATACAAGTGCAAAAGTGGTTTCCTGCACCAATACAAGTGCGAAAAGTGTTTTTTCAACACTAACACAAGTGCGAAAAGTGTTTTTTGAACACTATCACAAGTGCAAAAAGTGGTTTTTCAACACTAACACAAGTGCGAAAAGTGGTTTTTCAACACTAACACAAGTGCGAAAAGTGGTTTTTCAACACTAACACAAGTGCGAAAAGTGGTTTTTCGACACTAACACAAGTGCGAAAAGTGGTTTTTCCACACTAATACAAGTGTAAAAGTGGTTTCCTGCACCAACACAAGTGCGAAAAGTGGTTTATCAACACTATCACAAGTGCAAAAAGTGTTTTTTCCACACTAATACAAGTGCAAAAGTGGTTTCCTGCACCAACACAAGTGCGAAAAGTGGTTTTTCAACACTAACACAAGTGCGAAAAGTGGTTTTTCAACACTAACACAAGTGCGAAAAGTGTTTTTTCCACACTAATACAAGTGCAAAAGTGGTTTCCTGCACCAACACAAGTGCGAAAAGTGGTTTTTCAACACTAACACAGTGCGAAAAGTGGTTTTTCAACACTATCACAAGTGCAAAAAGTGTTTTTTCCACACTAATACAAGTGCAAAAGTGGTTTCCTGCACCAACACAAGTGCGAAATGTGGTTTTTCCACACTAATACAAGTGCAAAAGTGGTTTCCTGCACCAATACAAGTGCGAAAAGTGGTTTTTCAACACTAACACAAGTGCGAAAAGTGTTTTTTGAACACTATCACAAGTGCAAAAAGTGGTTTTTCAACACTAACACAAGTGCGAAAAGTGGTTTTTCAACACTAACACAAGTGCGAAAAGCGGTTTTTCAACACTAACACAAGTGCGAAAAGTGGTTTTTCAACACTAACACAAGTGCGAAAAGTGGTTTTTCCACACTAATACAAGTGCAAAAGTGGTTTTTCAACACTAATACAAGTGCAAAAGTGGTTTCCTGCACCAACACAAGTGCGAAAAGTGGTTTTTCAACACTAACACAAGTGCGAAAAGTGGTTTTTCCACACTAATACAAGTGCAAAAGTGGTTTCCTGCACCAACACAAGTGCGAAAAGTGGTTTTTCAACATTAACACAAGTGCGAAAAGTGGTTTTTCAACACTATCACAAGTGCAAAAAGTGGTTTTTCAACACTAACACAAGTGCGAAAAGTGGTTTTTCCACACTAATACAAGTGCAAAAGTGGTTTCCTGCACCAACACAAGTGCGAAAAGTGGTTTTTCAACATTAACACAAGTGCGAAAAGTGGTTTTTCAACACTAACACAAGTGCGAAAAGTGTTTTTTGAACACTATCACAAGTGCAAAAAGTGGTTTTTCAACACTAACACAAGTGCGCAAAGTGGTTTTTCAACACTAACACAAGTGCGAAAAGTGGTTTTTCAACACTAACACAAGTGCGAAAAGTGGTTTTTCAACACTAACACAAGTGCGAAAAGTGGTTTTTCCACACTAATACAAGTGCAAAAGTGGTTTTTCAACACTAACACAAGTGCAAAAAGTGGTTTTTCCACACTAACACAAGTGCAAAAAGTGGTTTTTCCACACTAATACAAGTGCAAAAGTGGTTTCCTGCACCAATACAAGTGCGAAAAGTGGTTTTTCAACACTAACACAAGTGCGAAAAGGGGTTTTTCAACACTATCACAAGTGCAAAAAGTGTTTTTTCCACACTAATACAAGTGCAAAAGTGGTTTCCTGCACCAACACAAGTGCGAAAAGTGGTTTTTCAACACTAACACAAGTGCGAAAAGTGGTTTTTCAACACTAACACAAGTGCGAAAAGTGTTTTTTGAACACTATCACAAGTGCAAAAAGTGGTTTTTCAACACTAACACAAGTGCGAAAAGTGGTTTTTCAACACTAACACAAGTGCGAAAAGTGGTTTTTCAACACTAACACAAGCGCGAAAAGTGGTTTTTCAACACTAACACAAGTGCGAAAAGTGGTTTTTCCACACTAATACAAGTGCAAAAGTGGTTTTTCAACACTAACACAAGTGCAAAAAGTGGTTTTTCCACACTAATACAAGTGCAAAAGTGGTTTCCTGCACCAACACAAGTGCGAAAAGTGGTTTTTCAACACTAACACAAGTGCAAAAAGTGGTTTTTCAACACTATCACAAGTGCAAAAAGTGTTTTTTCCACACTAATACAAGTGCAAAAGTGGTTTCCTGCACCAACACAAGTGCGAAAAGTGGTTTTTCAACACTAACACAAGTGCGAAAAGTGGTTTTTCAACACTAACTTAAGTGCGAAAAGTGTTTTTTTCCACACTAATACAAGTGCAAAAGTGGTTTCCTGCACCAACACAAGTGCAAAAAGTGGTTTTTCAACACTAACACAAGTGCGAAAAGTGGTTTTTCAACACTAACACAAGTGCGAAAAGTGTTTTTTTCCACACTAATACAAGTGCAAAAGTGGTTTCCTGCACCAACACAAGTGCGAAAAGTGGTTTTTCAACACTAACACAAGTGCGAAAAGTGGTTTTTCAACACTAACACAAGTGCGAAAAGTGGTTTTTCAATACTAACACAAGTGCAAAAAGTGGTTTTTCCACACTAATACAAGTGTAAAAGTGGTTTCCTGCACCAACACAAGTGCGAAAAGTGGTTTATCAACACTATCACAAGTGCAAAAAGTGTTTTTTCCACACTAATACAAGTGCAAAAGTGGTTTCCTGCACCAACACAAGTGCGAAAAGTGGTTTTTCAACACTAACACAAGTGCGAAAAGTGGTTTTTCAACACTAACACAAGTGCGAAAAGTGTTTTTTCCACACTAATACAAGTGCAAAAGTGGTTTCCTGCACCAACACAAGTGCGAAAAGTGGTTTTTCAACACTAACACAAGTGCGAAAAGTGGTTTTTCAACACTATCACAAGTGCAAAAAGTGTTTTTTCCACACTAATACAAGTGCAAAAGTGGTTTCCTGCACCAACACAAGTGCGAAATGTGGTTTTTCCACACTAATACAAGTGCAAAAGTGGTTTCCTGCACCAATACAAGTGCGAAAAGTGTTTTTTCAACACTAACACAAGTGCGAAAAGTGTTTTTTGAACACTATCACAAGTGCAAAAAGTGGTTTTTCAACACTAACACAAGTGCGAAAAGTGGTTTTTCAACACTAACACAAGTGCGAAAAGTGGTTTTTCAACACTAACACAAGTGCGAAAAGTGGTTTTTCGACACTAACACAAGTGCGAAAAGTGGTTTTTCCACACTAATACAAGTGTAAAAGTGGTTTCCTGCACCAACACAAGTGCGAAAAGTGGTTTATCAACACTATCACAAGTGCAAAAAGTGTTTTTTCCACACTAATACAAGTGCAAAAGTGGTTTCCTGCACCAACACAAGTGCGAAAAGTGGTTTTTCAACACTAACACAAGTGCGAAAAGTGGTTTTTCAACACTAACACAAGTGCGAAAAGTGTTTTTTCCACACTAATACAAGTGCAAAAGTGGTTTCCTGCACCAACACAAGTGCGAAAAGTGGTTTTTCAACACTAACACAGTGCGAAAAGTGGTTTTTCAACACTATCACAAGTGCAAAAAGTGTTTTTTCCACACTAATACAAGTGCAAAAGTGGTTTCCTGCACCAACACAAGTGCGAAATGTGGTTTTTCCACACTAATACAAGTGCAAAAGTGGTTTCCTGCACCAATACAAGTGCGAAAAGTGGTTTTTCAACACTAACACAAGTGCGAAAAGTGTTTTTTGAACACTATCACAAGTGCAAAAAGTGGTTTTTCAACACTAACACAAGTGCGAAAAGTGGTTTTTCAACACTAACACAAGTGCGAAAAGCGGTTTTTCAACACTAACACAAGTGCGAAAAGTGGTTTTTCAACACTAACACAAGTGCGAAAAGTGGTTTTTCCACACTAATACAAGTGCAAAAGTGGTTTTTCAACACTAATACAAGTGCAAAAGTGGTTTCCTGCACCAACACAAGTGCGAAAAGTGGTTTTTCAACACTAACACAAGTGCGAAAAGTGGTTTTTCCACACTAATACAAGTGCAAAAGTGGTTTCCTGCACCAACACAAGTGCGAAAAGTGGTTTTTCAACATTAACACAAGTGCGAAAAGTGGTTTTTCAACACTATCACAAGTGCAAAAAGTGGTTTTTCAACACTAACACAAGTGCGAAAAGTGGTTTTTCCACACTAATACAAGTGCAAAAGTGGTTTCCTGCACCAACACAAGTGCGAAAAGTGGTTTTTCAACATTAACACAAGTGCGAAAAGTGGTTTTTCAACACTATCACAAGTGCAAAAAGTGTTTTGTCCACACTAATACAAGTGCAAAAGTGGTTTCCTGCACCAACACAAGTGCGAAAAGTGGTTTTTCAACACTATCACAAGTGCAAAAAGTGTTTTGTCCACACTAATACAAGTGCAAAAGTGGTTTCCTGCACCAACACAAGTGCGAAAAGTGGTTTTTCCACACTAATACAAGTGCATAAGTGGTTTCCTGCACCAACACAAGTGCGAAAAGTGGTTTTTCAACACTAACACAAGTGCGAAAAGTGGTTTTTCAACACTAAGACAAGTGCGAAAAGTGGTTTTTCAATACTAACACAAGTGCGAAAAGTGGTTTTTCCACACTAATACAAGTGTAAAAGTGGTTTCCTGCACCAACACAAGTGCGAAAAGTGGTTTTTCAACACTAACACAAGTGCGAAAAGTGGTTTATCAACACTATCACAAGTGCAAAAAGTGTTTTTTCCACACTAATACAAGTGCAAAAGTGGTTTCCTGCACCAACACAAGTGCGAAAAGTGGTTTTTCAACACTAACACAAGTGCGAAAAGTGGTTTTTCAACACTAACACAAGTGCGAAAAGTGTTTTTTCCACACTAATACAAGTGCAAAAGTAGTTTCCTGCACCAACACAAGTGCGAAAAGTGGTTTTTCAACATTAACACAAGTGCGAAAAGTGGTTTTTCAACACTATCACAAGTGCAAAAAGTGTTTTGTCCACACTAATACAAGTGCAAAAGTGGTTTCCTGCACCAACACAAGTGCGAAAAGTGGTTTTTCAACACTATCACAAGTGCAAAAAGTGTTTTTCCACACTAATACAAGTGCAAAAGTGGTTTCCTGCACCAACACAAGTGCGAAAAGTGGTTTTTCCACACTAATACAAGTGCAAAAGTGGTTTCCTGCACCAACACAAGTGCGAAAAGTGGTTTTTCAACACTAACACAAGTGCGAAAAGTGGTTTTTCAACACTAAGACAAGTGCGAAAAGTGGTTTTTCAATACTAACACAAGTGCGAAAAGTGGTTTTTCCACACTAATACAAGTGTAAAAGTGGTTTCCTGCACCAACACAAGTGCGAAAAGTGGTTTTTCAACACTAACACAAGTGCGAAAAGTGGTTTATCAACACTATCACAAGTGCAAAAAGTGTTTTTTCCACACTAATACAAGTGCAAAAGTGGTTTCCTGCACCAACACAAGTGCGAAAAGTGGTTTTTCAACACTAACACAAGTGCGAAAAGTGGTTTTTCAACACTAACACAAGTGCGAAAAGTGTTTTTTCCACACTAATACAAGTGCAAAAGTGGTTTCCTGCACCAACACAAGTGCGAAAAGTGGTTTTTCAACACTAACACAAGTGCGAAAAGTGGTTTTTCAACACTATCACAAGTGCAAAAAGTGTTTTTTCCACACTAATACAAGTGCAAAAGTGGTTTCCTGCACCAACACAAGTGCGAAATGTGGTTTTTCCACACTAATACAAGTGCAAAAGTGGTTTCCTGCACCAATACAAGTGCGAAAAGTGGTTTTTCAACACTAACACAAGTGCGAAAAGTGTTTTTTGAACACTATCACAAGTGCAAAAAGTGGTTTTTCAACACTAACACAAGTGCGAAAAGTGGTTTTTCAACACTAACACAAGTGCGAAAAGTGGTTTTTCAACACTAACACAAGTGCGAAAAGTGGTTTTTCAACACTAACACAAGTGCGAAAAGTGGTTTTTCCACACTAATACAAGTGCAAAAGTGGTTTTTCAACACTAACACAAGTGCAAAAAGTGGTTTTCCCACACTAACACAAGTGCAAAAAGTGGTTTTTCCACACTAATACAAGTGCAAAAGTGGTTTCCTGCACCAATACAAGTGCGAAAAGTGGTTTTTCAACACTAACACAAGTGCGAAAAGGGGTTTCTCAACACTATCACAAGTGCAAAAAGTGTTTTTTCCACACTAATACAAGTGCAAAAGTGGTTTCCTGCACCAACACAAGTGCGAAAAGTGGTTTTTCAACACTAACACAAGTGCGAAAAGTGGTTTTTCAACACTAACACAAGTGCGAAAAGTGTTTTTTGAACACTATCACAAGTGCAAAAAGTGGTTTTTCAACACTAACACAAGTGCGAAAAGTGGTTTTTCAACACTAACACAAGTGCGAAAAGTGGTTTTTCAACACTAACACAAGCGCGAAAAGTGGTTTTTCAACACTAACACAAGTGCGAAAAGTGGTTTTTCCACACTAATACAAGTGCAAAAGTGGTTTTTCAACACTAACACAAGTGCAAAAAGTGGTTTTTCCACACTAAT
The DNA here is from genome assembly GCF_964187855.1 of Myxine glutinosa. Taxonomy (NCBI): domain Eukaryota; kingdom Metazoa; phylum Chordata; class Myxini; order Myxiniformes; family Myxinidae; genus Myxine; species Myxine glutinosa. The sequence continues at coordinate 153,048 of NW_027616619.1, read as the reverse complement.
ACAAGTGCAAAAGTGGTTTCCTGCACCAACACAAGTGCGAAAAGTGGTTTTTCAACACTAACACAAGTGCAAAAAGTGGTTTTTCAACACTATCACAAGTGCAAAAAGTGTTTTTTCCACACTAATACAAGTGCAAAAGTGGTTTCCTGCACCAACACAAGTGCGAAAAGTGGTTTTTCAACACTAACACAAGTGCGAAAAGTGGTTTTTCAACACTAACTTAAGTGCGAAAAGTGTTTTTTCCACACTAATACAAGTGCAAAAGTGGTTTCCTGCACCAACACAAGTGCGAAAAGTGGTTTTTCAACACTAACACAAGTGCGAAAAGTGGTTTTTCAACACTAACACAAGTGCGAAAAGTGTTTTTTCCACACTAATACAAGTGCAAAAGTGGTTTCCTGCACCAACACAAGTGCGAAAAGTGGTTTTTCAACACTAACACAAGTGCGAAAAGTGGTTTTTCAACACTAACACAAGTGCGAAAAGTGGTTTTTCAATACTAACACAAGTGCAAAAAGTGGTTTTTCCACACTAATACAAGTGTAAAAGTGGTTTCCTGCACCAACACAAGTGCGAAAAGTGGTTTATCAACACTATCACAAGTGCAAAAAGTGTTTTTTCCACACTAATACAAGTGCAAAAGTGGTTTCCTGCACCAACACAAGTGCGAAAAGTGGTTTTTCAACACTAACACAAGTGCGAAAAGTGGTTTTTCAACACTAACACAAGTGCGAAAAGTGTTTTTTCCACACTAATACAAGTGCAAAAGTGGTTTCCTGCACCAACACAAGTGCGAAAAGTGGTTTTTCAACACTAACACAAGTGCGAAAAGTGTTTTTTCCACACTAATACAAGTGCAAAAGTGGTTTCCTGCACCAACACAAGTGCGAAATGTGGTTTTTCCACACTAATACAAGTGCAAAAGTGGTTTCCTGCACCAATACAAGTGCGAAAATTGTTTTTTCAACACTAACACAAGTGCGAAAAGTGTTTTTTGAACACTATCACAAGTGCAAAAAGTGGTTTTTCAACACTAACACAAGTGCGAAAAGTGGTTTTTCAACACTAACACAAGTGCGAAAAGTGGTTTTTCAACACTAACACAAGTGCGAAAAGTGGTTTTTCAACACTAACACAAGTGCGAAAAGTGGTTTTTCCACACTAATACAAGTGCAAAAGTGGTTTTTCAACACTAATACAAGTGCAAAAGTGGTTTCCTGCACCAACACAAGTGCGAAAAGTGGTTTTTCAACACTAACACAAGTGCAAAAAGTGGTTTTTCAACACTAACACAAGTGCGAAAAGTGGTTTTTCCACACTAATACAAGTGCAAAAGTGGTTTCCTGCACCAACACAAGTGCGAAAAGTGGTTTTTCAACATTAACACAAGTGCGAAAAGTGGTTTTTCAACACTATCACAAGTGCAAAAAGTGTTTTGTCCACACTAATACAAGTGCAAAAGTGGTTTCCTGCACCAACACAAGGGCGAAAAGTGGTTTTTCAACACTATCACAAGTGCAAAAAGTGTTTTGTCCACACTAATACAAGTGCAAAAGTGGTTTCCTGCACCAACACAAGTGCGAAAAGTGGTTTTTCCACACTAATACAAGTGCAAAAGTGGTTTCCTGCACCAACACAAGTGCGAAAAGTGGTTTTTCAACACTAACACAAGTGCGAAAAGTAGTTTTTCAACACTAAGACAAGTGCGAAAAGTGGTTTTTCAATACTAACACAAGTGCGAAAAGTGGTTTTTCCACACTAATACAAGTGTAAAAGTGGTTTCCTGCACCAACACAAGTGCGAAAAGTGGTTTTTCAACACTAACACAAGTGCGAAAAGTGGTTTATCAACACTATCACAAGTGCAAAAAGTGTTTTTTCCACACTAATACAAGTGCAAAAGTGGTTTCCTGCACCAACACAAGTGCGAAAAGTGGTTTTTCAACACTAACACAAGTGCGAAAAGTGGTTTTTCAACACTAACACAAGTGCGAAAAGTGTTTTTTCCACACTAATACAAGTGCAAAAGTGGTTTCCTGCACCAACACAAGTGCGAAAAGTGGTTTTTCAACACTAACACAAGTGCAAAAAGTGGTTTTTCCACACTAATACAAGTGCAAAAGTGGTTTCCTGCACCAATACAAGTGCGAAAAGTGGTTTTTCAACACTAACACAAGTGCGAAAAGGGGTTTTTCCACACTAATACAAGTGCAAAAGTGGTTTCCTGCACCAACACAAGTGCGAAAAGTGGTTTTTCAACACTAACACAAGTGCGAAAAGTGGTTTTTTCAACACTAACACAAGTGTGAAAAGTGGTTTTTCCACACTAATACAAGTGCAAAAGTGGTTTCCTGCACCAATACAAGTGCGAAAAGTGGTTTTTCAACACTAACACAAGTGCAAAAAGTGGTTTTTCAACACTATCACAAGTGCAAAAAGTGTTTTTTCCACACTAATACAAGTGCAAAAGTGGTTTCCTGCACCAACACAAGTGCGAAAAGTGGTTTTTCAACACTAACACAAGTGCGAAAAGTGGTTTTTCAACACTAACACAAGTGCGAAAAGTGGTTTTTCCACACTAATACAAGTGCAAAAGTGGTTTCCTGCACCAATACAAGTGCGAAAAGTGGTTTTTCAACACTAACACAAGTGCAAAAAGTGGTTTTTCAACACTATCACAAGTGCAAAAAGTGTTTTTTCCACACTAATACAAGTGCAAAAGTGGTTTCCTGCACAAACACAAGTGCGAAAAGTGGTTTTTCAACACTAACACAAGTGCGAAAAGTGGTTTTTCAACACTAACTTAAGTGCGAAAAGTGGTTTTTCCACACTAATACAAGTGCAAAAGTGGTTTCCTGCACCAACACAAGTGCGAAAAGTGGTTTTTCAACACTAACACAAGTGCGAAAAGTGGTTTTTCAACACTAACACAAGTGCAAAAAGTGTTTTTTCCACACTAATACAAGTGCAAAGGTGGTTTCCTGCACCAATACAAGTGCGAAAAGTGGTTTTTCAACACTAACACAAGTGCGAAAAGTGGTTTTTCAACACTATCACAAGTGCAAAAAGTGTTTTGTCCACACTAATACAAGTGCAAAAGTGGTTTCCTGCACCAACACAAGTGCGAAAAGTGGTTTTTCAACACTATCACAAGTGCAAAAAGTGTTTTGTCCACACTAATACAAGTGCAAAAGTGGTTTCCTGCACCAACACAAGTGCGAAAAGTGGTTTTTCCACACTAATACAAGTGCATAAGTGGTTTCCTGCACCAACACAAGTGCGAAAAGTGGTTTTTCAACACTTAACACAAGTGCGAAAAGTGGTTTTTCAACACAGACAAGTGCGAAAAGTGGTTTTTCAATACTAACACAAGTGCGAAAAGTGGTTTTTCCACACTAATACAAGTGTAAAAGTGGTTTCCTGCACCAACACAAGTGCGAAAAGTGGTTTTTCAACACTAACACAAGTGCGAAAAGTGGTTTATCAACACTATCACAAGTGCAAAAAGTGTTTTTTCCACACTAATACAAGTGCAAAAGTGGTTTCCTGCACCAACACAAGTGCGAAAAGTGGTTTTTCAACACTAACACAAGTGCGAAAAGTGGTTTTTCAACACTAACACAAGTGCGAAAAGTGTTTTTTCCACACTAATACAAGTGCAAAAGTAGTTTCCTGCACCAACACAAGTGCGAAAAGTGGTTTTTCAACATTAACACAAGTGCGAAAAGTGGTTTTTCAACACTATCACAAGTGCAAAAAGTGTTTTGTCCACACTAATACAAGTGCAAAAGTGGTTTCCTGCACCAACACAAGTGCGAAAAGTGGTTTTTCAACACTATCACAAGTGCAAAAAGTGTTTTTCCACACTAATACAAGTGCAAAAGTGGTTTCCTGCACCAACACAAGTGCGAAAAGTGGTTTTTCCACACTAATACAAGTGCAAAAGTGGTTTCCTGCACCAACACAAGTGCGAAAAGTGGTTTTTCAACACTAACACAAGTGCGAAAAGTGGTTTTTCAACACTAAGACAAGTGCGAAAAGTGGTTTTTCAATACTAACACAACTGCGAAAAGTGGTTTTTCCACACTAATACAAGTGTAAAAGTGGTTTCCTGCACCAACACAAGTGCGAAAAGTGGTTTTTCAACACTAACACAAGTGCGAAAAGTGGTTTATCAACACTATCACAAGTGCAAAAAGTGTTTTTTCCACACTAATACAAGTGCAAAAGTGGTTTCCTGCACCAACACAAGTGCGAAAAGTGGTTTTTCAACACTAACACAAGTGCGAAAAGTGGTTTTTCAACACTAACACAAGTGCGAAAAGTGTTTTTTCCACACTAATACAAGTGCAAAAGTGGTTTCCTGCACCAACACAAGTGCGAAAAGTGGTTTTTCAACACTAACACAAGTGCGAAAAGTGGTTTTTCAACACTATCACAAGTGCAAAAAGTGTTTTTTCCACACTAATACAAGTGCAAAAGTGGTTTCCTGCACCAACACAAGTGCGAAATGTGGTTTTTCCACACTAATACAAGTGCAAAAGTGGTTTCCTGCACCAATACAAGTGCGAAAAGTGGTTTTTCAACACTAACACAAGTGCGAAAAGTGTTTTTTGAACACTATCACAAGTGCAAAAAGTGGTTTTTCAACACTAACACAAGTGCGCAAAGTGGTTTTTCAACACTAACACAAGTGCGAAAAGTGGTTTTTCAACACTAACACAAGTGCGAAAAGTGGTTTTTCAACACTAACACAAGTGCGAAAAGTGGTTTTTCCACACTAATACAAGTGCAAAAGTGGTTTTTCAACACTAACACAAGTGCAAAAAGTGGTTTTTCCACACTAACACAAGTGCAAAAAGTGGTTTTTCCACACTAATACAAGTGCAAAAGTGGTTTCCTGCACCAATACAAGTGCGAAAAGTGGTTTTTCAACACTAACACAAGTGCGAAAAGGGGTTTTTCAACACTATCACAAGTGCAAAAAGTGTTTTTTCCACACTAATACAAGTGCAAAAGTGGTTTCCTGCACCAACACAAGTGCGAAAAGTGGTTTTTCAACACTAACACAAGTGCGAAAAGTGGTTTTTCAACACTAACACAAGTGCGAAAAGTGTTTTTTGAACACTATCACAAGTGCAAAAAGTGGTTTTTCAACACTAACACAAGTGCGAAAAGTGGTTTTTCAACACTAACACAAGTGCGAAAAGTGGTTTTTCAACACTAACACAAGCGCGAAAAGTGGTTTTTCAACACTAACACAAGTGCGAAAAGTGGTTTTTCCACACTAATACAAGTGCAAAAGTGGTTTTTCAACACTAACACAAGTGCAAAAAGTGGTTTTTCCACACTAATACAAGTGCAAAAGTGGTTTCCTGCACCAACACAAGTGCGAAAAGTGGTTTTTCAACACTAACACAAGTGCAAAAAGTGGTTTTTCAACACTATCACAAGTGCAAAAAGTGTTTTTTCCACACTAATACAAGTGCAAAAGTGGTTTCCTGCACCAACACAAGTGCGAAAAGTGGTTTTTCAACACTAACACAAGTGCGAAAAGTGGTTTTTCAACACTAACTTAAGTGCGAAAAGTGTTTTTTCCACACTAATACAAGTGCAAAAGTGGTTTCCTGCACCAACACAAGTGCAAAAAGTGGTTTTTCAACACTAACACAAGTGCGAAAAGTGGTTTTTCAACACTAACACAAGTGCGAAAAGTGTTTTTTCCACACTAATACAAGTGCAAAAGTGGTTTCCTGCACCAACACAAGTGCGAAAAGTGGTTTTTCAACACTAACACAAGTGCGAAAAGTGGTTTTTCAACACTAACACAAGTGCGAAAAGTGGTTTTTCAATACTAACACAAGTGCAAAAAGTGGTTTTTCCACACTAATACAAGTGTAAAAGTGGTTTCCTGCACCAACACAAGTGCGAAAAGTGGTTTATCAACACTATCACAAGTGCAAAAAGTGTTTTTTCCACACTAATACAAGTGCAAAAGTGGTTTCCTGCACCAACACAAGTGCGAAAAGTGGTTTTTCAACACTAACACAAGTGCGAAAAGTGGTTTTTCAACACTAACACAAGTGCGAAAAGTGTTTTTTCCACACTAATACAAGTGCAAAAGTGGTTTCCTGCACCAACACAAGTGCGAAAAGTGGTTTTTCAACACTAACACAAGTGCGAAAAGTGGTTTTTCAACACTATCACAAGTGCAAAAAGTGTTTTTTCCACACTAATACAAGTGCAAAAGTGGTTTCCTGCACCAACACAAGTGCGAAATGTGGTTTTTCCACACTAATACAAGTGCAAAAGTGGTTTCCTGCACCAATACAAGTGCGAAAAGTGTTTTTTCAACACTAACACAAGTGCGAAAAGTGTTTTTTGAACACTATCACAAGTGCAAAAAGTGGTTTTTCAACACTAACACAAGTGCGAAAAGTGGTTTTTCAACACTAACACAAGTGCGAAAAGTGGTTTTTCAACACTAACACAAGTGCGAAAAGTGGTTTTTCGACACTAACACAAGTGCGAAAAGTGGTTTTTCCACACTAATACAAGTGCAAAAGTGGTTTATCAACACTAATACAAGTGCAAAAGTGGTTTCCTGCACCAACACAAGTGCGAAAAGTGGTTTTTCAACACTAACACAAGTGCAAAAAGTGGTTTTTCAACACTAACACAAGTGCGAAAAGTGGTTTTTCCACACTAATACAAGTGCAAAAGTGGTTTCCTGCACCAACACAAGTGCGAAAAGTGGTTTTTCAACATTAACACAAGTGCGAAAAGTGGTTTTTCAACACTATCACAAGTGCAAAAAGTGTTTTGTCCACACTAATACAAGTGCAAAAGTGGTTTCCTGCACCAACACAAGTGCGAAAAGTGGTTTTTCAACACTATCACAAGTGCAAAAAGTGTTTTGTCCACACTAATACAAGTGCAAAAGTGGTTTCCTGCACCAACACAAGTGCGAAAAGTGGTTTTTCCACACTAATACAAGTGCAAAAGTGGTTTCCTGCACCAACACAAGTGCGAAAAGTGGTTTTTCAACACTAACACAAGTGCGAAAAGTAGTTTTTCAACACTAAGACAAGTGCGAAAAGTGGTTTTTCAATACTAACACAAGTGCGAAAAGTGGTTTTTCCACACTAATACAAGTGTAAAAGTGGTTTCCTGCACCAACACAAGTGCGAAAAGTGGTTTTTCAACACTAACACAAGTGCGAAAAGTGGTTTATCAACACTATCACAAGTGCAAAAAGTGTTTTTTCCACACTAATACAAGTGCAAAAGTGGTTTCCTGCACCAACACAAGTGCGAAAAGTGGTTTTTCAACACTAACACAAGTGCGAAAAGTGGTTTTTCAACACTAACACAAGTGCGAAAAGTGTTTTTTCCACACTAATACAAGTGCAAAAGTGGTTTCCTGCACCAACACAAGTGCGAAAAGTGGTTTTTCAACACTAACACAAGTGCAAAAAGTTGTTTTTCCACACTAATACAAGTGCAAAAGTGGTTTCCTGCACCAATACAAGTGCGAAAAGTGGTTTTTCAACACTAACGCAAGTGCGAAAAGGGTTTTTTCCACACTAATACAAGTGCAAAAGTGGTTTCCTGCACCAACACAAGTGCGAAAAGTGGTTTTTCAACACTAACACAAGTGCGAAAAGTGGTTTTTCAACACTAACACAAGTGTGAAAAGTGGTTTTTCCACACTAATACAAGTGCAAAAGTGGTTTCCTGCACCAATACAAGTGCGAAAAGTGGTTTTTCAACACTAACACAAGTGCAAAAAGTGGTTTTTCAACACTATCACAAGTGCAAAAAGTGTTTTTTCCACACTAATACAAGTGCAAAAGTGGTTTCCTGCACCAACACAAGTGCGAAAAGTGGTTTTTCAACACTAACACAAGTGCGAAAAGTGGTTTTTCAACACTATCACAAGTGCAAAAAGTGTTTTTTCCACACTAATACAAGTGCAAAAGTGGTTTCCTGCACCAACACAAGTGCGAAATGTGGTTTTTCCACACTAATACAAGTGCAAAAGTGGTTTCCTGCACCAATACAAGTGCGAAAAGTGTTTTTTCAACACTAACACAAGTGCGAAAAGTGTTTTTTGAACACTATCACAAGTGCAAAAAGTGGTTTTTCAACACTAACACAAGTGCGAAAAGTGGTTTTTCAACACTAACACAAGTGCGAAAAGTGGTTTTTCAACACTAACACAAGTGCGAAAAGTGGTTTTTCGACACTAACACAAGTGCGAAAAGTGGTTTTTCCACACTAATACAAGTGCAAAAGTGGTTTATCAACACTAATACAAGTGCAAAAGTGGTTTCCTGCACCAACACAAGTGCGAAAAGTGGTTTTTCAACACTAACACAAGTGCAAAAAGTGGTTTTTCAACACTAACACAAGTGCGAAAAGTGGTTTTTCCACACTAATACAAGTGCAAAAGTGGTTTCCTGCACCAACACAAGTGCGAAAAGTGGTTTTTCAACATTAACACAAGTGCGAAAAGTGGTTTTTCAACACTATCACAAGTGCAAAAAGTGTTTTGTCCACACTAATACAAGTGCAAAAGTGGTTTCCTGCACCAACACAAGTGCGAAAAGTGGTTTTTCAACACTATCACAAGTGCAAAAAGTGTTTTGTCCACACTAATACAAGTGCAAAAGTGGTTTCCTGCACCAACACAAGTGCGAAAAGTGGTTTTTCCACACTAATACAAGTGCAAAAGTGGTTTCCTGCACCAACACAAGTGCGAAAAGTGGTTTTTCAACACTAACACAAGTGCGAAAAGTAGTTTTTCAACACTAAGACAAGTGCGAAAAGTGGTTTTTCAATACTAACACAAGTGCGAAAAGTGGTTTTTCCACACTAATACAAGTGTAAAAGTGGTTTCCTGCACCAACACAAGTGCGAAAAGTGGTTTTTCAACACTAACACAAGTGCGAAAAGTGGTTTATCAACACTATCACAAGTGCAAAAAGTGTTTTTTCCACACTAATACAAGTGCAAAAGTGGTTTCCTGCACCAACACAAGTGCGAAAAGTGGTTTTTCAACACTAACACAAGTGCGAAAAGTGGTTTTTCAACACTAACACAAGTGCGAAAAGTGTTTTTTCCACACTAATACAAGTGCAAAAGTGGTTTCCTGCACCAACACAAGTGCGAAAAGTGGTTTTTCAACACTAACACAAGTGCAAAAAGTGGTTTTTCCACACTAATACAAGTGCAAAAGTGGTTTCCTGCACCAATACAAGTGCGAAAAGTGGTTTTTCAACACTAACGCAAGTGCGAAAAGGGGTTTTTCCACACTAATACAAGTGCAAAAGTGGTTTCCTGCACCAACACAAGTGCGAAAAGTGGTTTTTCAACACTAACACAAGTGCGAAAAGTGGTTTTTCAACACTAACACAAGTGTGAAAAGTGGTTTTTCCACACTAATACAAGTGCAAAAGTGGTTTCCTGCACCAATACAAGTGCGAAAAGTGGTTTTTCAACACTAACACAAGTGCAAAAAGTGGTTTTTCAACACTATCACAAGTGCAAAAAGTGTTTTTTCCACACTAATACAAGTGCAAAAGTGGTTTCCTGCACCAACACAAGTGCGAAAAGTGGTTTTTCAACACTAACACAAGTGCGAAAAGTGGTTTTTCAACACTAACACAAGTGCGAAAAGTGGTTTTTCCACACTAATACAAGTGCAAAAGTGGTTTCCTGCACCAATACAAGTGCGAAAAGTGGTTTTTCAACACTAACACAAGTGCAAAAAGTGGTTTTTCAACACTATCACAAGTGCAAAAAGTGTTTTTTCCACACTAATACAAGTGCAAAAGTGGTTTCCTGCACCAACACAAGTGCGAAAAGTGGTTTTTCAACACTAACACAAGTGCGAAAAGTGGTTTTTCAACACTAACTTAAGTGCGAAAAGTGGTTTTTCCACACTAATACAAGTGCAAAAGTGGTTTCCTGCACCAACACAAGTGCGAAAAGTGGTTTTTCAACACTAACACAAGTGCGAAAAGTGGTTTTTCAACACTAACACAAGTGCAAAAAGTGTTTTTTCCACACTAATACAAGTGCAAAGGTGGTTTCCTGCACCAACACAAGTGCGAAAAGTGGTTTTTCAACACTAACACAAGTGCGAAAAGTGGTTTTTCAACACTAACACAAGTGCGAAAAGTGGTTTTTCAATACTAACACAAGTGCGAAAAGTGGTTTTTCCACACTAATACAAGTGTAAAAGTGGTTTCCTGCACCAACACAAGTGCGAAAAGTGGTTTTTCAACACTAACACAAGTGCGAAAAGTGGTTTATCAACACTATCACAAGTGCAAAAAGTGTTTTTTCCACACTAATACAAGTGCAAAAGTGGTTTTCCTGCACCAACACAAGTGCGAAAAGTGGTTTTTCAACACTAACACAAGTGCGAAAAGTGTTTTTTCCACACTAATACAAGTGCAAAAGTGGTTTCCTGCACCAACACAAGTGCGAAAAGTGGTTTTTCAACACTAACACAAGTGCGAAAAGTGGTTTTTCAACACTAACACAAGTGCGAAAAGTGGTTTTTCAATACTAACACAAGTGCAAAAAGTGGTTTTTCCACACTAATACAAGTGTAAAAGTGGTTTCCTGCACCAACACAAGTGCGAAAAGTGGTTTATCAACACTATCACAAGTGCAAAAAGTGTTTTTTCCACACTAATACAAGTGCAAAAGTGGCTTCCTGCACCAACACAAGTGCGAAAAGTGGTTTTTCAACACTAACACAAGTGCGAAAAGTGGTTTTTCAACACTAACACAAGTGCGAAAAGTGTTTTTTCCACACTAATACAAGTGCAAAAGTGGTTTCCTGCACCAACACAAGTGCGAAAAGTGGTTTTTCAACACTAACACAGTGCGAAAAGTGGTTTTTCAACACTATCACAAGTGCAAAAAGTGTTTTTTCCACACTAATACAAGTGCAAAAGTGGTTTCCTGCACCAACACAAGTGCGAAATGTGGTTTTTCCACACTAATACAAGTGCAAAAGTGGTTTCCTGCACCAATACAAGTGCGAAAAGTGGTTTTTCAACACTAACACAAGTGCGAAAAGTGTTTTTTGAACACTATCACAAGTGCAAAAAGTGGTTTTTCAACACTAACACAAGTGCGAAAAGTGGTTTTTCAACACTAACACAAGTGCGAAAAGTGGTTTTTCAACACTAACACAACTGCGAAAAGTGGTTTTTCAACACTAACACAAGTGCGAAAAGTGGTTTTTCCACACTAATACAAGTGCAAAAGTGGTTTTTCAACACTAATACAAGTGCAAAAGTTGTTTCCTGCACCAACACAAGTGCGAAAAGTGGTTTTTCAACACTAACACAAGTGCAAAAAGTGGTTTTTCAACACTAACACAAGTGCGAAAAGTGGTTTTTCCACACTAATACAAGTGCAAAAGTGGTTTCCTGCACCAACACAAGTGCGAAAAGTGGTTTTTCAACATTAACACAAGTGCGAAAAGTGGTTTTTCAACACTATCACAAGTGCAAAAAGTGTTTTGTCCACACTAATACAAGTGCAAAAGTGGTTTCCTGCACCAACACAAGTGCGAAAAGTGGTTTTTCAACACTATCACAAGTGCAAAAAGTGTTTTGTCCACACTAATACAAGTGCAAAAGTGGTTTCCTGCACCAACACAAGTGCGAAAAGTGGTTTTTCCACACTAATACAAGTGCAAAAGTGGTTTCCTGCACCAACACAAGTGCGAAAAGTGGTTTTTCAACACTAACACAAGTGCGAAAAGTGGTTTTTCAACACTAAGACAAGTGCGAAAAGTGGTTTTTCAACACTAACACAAGTGCGAAAAGTGGTTTTTCCACACTAATACAAGTGTAAAAGTGGTTTCCTGCACCAACACAAGTGCGAAAAGTGGTTTTTCAACACTAACACAAGTGCGAAAAGTGGTTTATCAACACTATCACAAGTGCAAAAAGTGTTTTTTCCACACTAATACAAGTGCAAAAGTGGTTTCCTGCACCAACACAAGTGTGAAAAGTGGTTTTTCAACACTAACACAAGTGCGAAAAGTGGTTTTTCAACACTAACACAAGTGCGAAAAGTGTTTTTTCCACACTAATACAAGTGCAAAAGTGGTTTCCTGCACCAACACAAGTGCGAAAAGTGGTTTTTCAACACTAACACAAGTGCGAAAAGTGGTTTTTCAACACTATCACAAGTGCAAAAAGTGTTTTTTCCACACTAATACAAGTGCAAAAGTGGTTTCCTGCACCAACACAAGTGCGAAATGTGGTTTTTCCACACTAATACAAGTGCAAAAGTGGTTTCCTGCACCAATACAAGTGCGAAAAGTGGGTTTTCAACACTAACACAAGTGCGAAAAGTGTTTTTTGAACACTATCACAAGTGCAAAAAGTGGTTTTTCAACACTAACACAAGTGCGAAAAGTGGTTTTTCAACACTAACACAAGTGCGAAAAGTGGTTTTTCAACACTAACACAAGTGCGAAAAGTGGTTTTTCAACACTAACACAAGTGCGAAAAGTGGTTTTTCCACACTAATACAAGTGCAAAAGTGGTTTTTCAACACTAACACAAGTGCAAAAAGTGGTTTTTCCACACTAACACAAGTGCAAAAAGTGGTTTTTCCACACTAATACAAGTGCAAAAGTGGTTTCCTGCACCAATACAAGTGCGAAAAGTGGTTTTTCAACACTAACACAAGTGCGAAAAGGGGTTTTTCAACACTATCACAAGTGCAAAAAGTGTTTTTTCCACACTAATACAAGTGCAAGAGTGGTTTCCTGCACCAACACAAGTGCGAAAAGTGGTTTTTCAACACTAACACAAGTGCGAAAAGTGGTTTTTCAACACTAACACAAGTGCGAAAAGTGTTTTTTGAACACTATCACAAGTGCAAAAAGTGGTTTTTCAACACTAACATAAGTGCGAAAAGTGGTTTTTCAACACTAACACAAGTGCGAAAAGTGGTTTTTCAACACTAACACAAGCGCGAAAAGTGGTTTTTCAACACTAACACAAGTGCGAAAAGTGGTTTTTCCACACTAATACAAGTGCAAAAGTGGTTTTTCAACACTAACACAAGTGCAAAAAGTGGTTTTTCCACACTAATACAAGTGCAAAAGTGGTTTCCTGCACCAACACAAGTGCAAAAAGTGGTTTTTCAACACTAACACAAGTGCAAAAAGTGGTTTTTCAACACTATCACAAGTGCAAAAAGTGTTTTTTCCACACTAATACAAGTGCAAAAGTGGTTTCCTGCACCAACACAAGTGCGAAAAGTGGTTTTTCAACACTAACACAAGTGCGAAAAGTGGTTTTTCAACACTAACTTAAGTGCGAAAAGTGTTTTTTCCACACTAATACAAGTGCAAAAGTGGTTTCCTGCACCAACACAAGTGCGAAAAGTGGTTTTTCAACACTAACACAAGTGCGAAAAGTGGTTTTTCAACACTAACACAAGTGCGAAAAGTGTTTTTTCCACACTAATACAAGTGCAAAAGTGGTTTCCTGCACCAACACAAGTGCGAAAAGTGGTTTTTCAACACTAACACAAGTGCGAAAAGTGGTTTTTCAACACTAACACAAGTGCGAAAAGTGGTTTTTCAATACTAACACAAGTGCAAAAAGTGGTTTTTCCACACTAATACAAGTGTAAAAGTGGTTTCCTGCACCAACACAAGTGCGAAAAGTGGTTTATCAACACTATCACAAGTGCAAAAAGTGTTTTTTCCACACTAATACAAGTGCAAAAGTGGTTTCCTGCACCAACACAAGTGCGAAAAGTGGTTTTTCAACACTAACACAAGTGCGAAAAGTGGTTTTTCAACACTAACACAAGTGCGAAAAGTGTTTTTTCCACACTAATACAAGTGCAAAAGTGGTTTCCTGCACCAACACAAGTGCGAAAAGTGGTTTTTCAACACTAACACAAGTGCGAAAAGTGTTTTTTCCACACTAATACAAGTGCAAAAGTTGTTTCCTGCACCAACACAAGTGCGAAAAGTGGTTTTTCAACACTAACACAAGTGCAAAAAGTGGTTTTTCAACACTAACACAAGTGCGAAAAGTGGTTTTTCCACACTAATACAAGTGCAAAAGTGGTTTCCTGCACCAACACAAGTGCGAAAAGTGGTTTTTCAACATTAACACAAGTGCGAAAAGTGGTTTTTCAACACTATCACAAGTGCAAAAAGTGTTTTGTCCACACTAATACAAGTGCAAAAGTGGTTTCCTGCACCAACACAAGTGCGAAAAGTGGTTTTTCAACACTATCACAAGTGCAAAAAGTGTTTTGTCCACACTAATACAAGTGCAAAAGTGGTTTCCTGCACCAACACAAGTGCGAAAAGTGGTTTTTCCACACTAATACAAGTGCAAAAGTGGTTTCCTGCACCAACACAAGTGCGAAAAGTGGTTTTTCAACACTAACACAAGTGCGAAAAGTGGTTTTTCAACACTAAGACAAGTGCGAAAAGTGGTTTTTCAATACTAACACAAGTGCGAAAAGTGGTTTTTCCACACTAATACAAGTGTAAAAGTGGTTTCCTGCACCAACACAAGTGCGAAAAGTGGTTTTTCAACACTAACACAAGTGCGAAAAGTGGTTTATCAACACTATCACAAGTGCAAAAAGTGTTTTTTCCACACTAATACAAGTGCAAAAGTGGTTTCCTGCACCAACACAAGTGCGAAAAGTGGTTTTTCAACACTAACACAAGTGCGAAAAGTGGTTTTTCAACATTAACACAAGTGCGAAAAGTGTTTTTTCCACACTAATACAAGTGCAAAAGTGGTTTCCTGCACCAACACAAGTGCGAAAAGTGGTTTTTCAACACTAACACAAGTGCGAAAAGTGGTTTTTCAACACTATCACAAGTGCAAAAAGTGTTTTTTCCACACTAATACAAGTGCAAAAGTGGTTTCCTGCACCAACACAAGTGCGAAATGTGGTTTTTCCACACTAATACAAGTGCAAAAGTGGTTTCCTGCACCAATACAAGTGCGAAAAGTGGTTTTTCAACACTAACACAAGTGCGAAAAGTGTTTTTTGAACACTATCACAAGTGCAAAAAGTGGTTTTTCAACACTAACACAAGTGCGAAAAGTGGTTTTTCAACACTAACACAAGTGCGAAAAGTGGTTTTTCAACACTAACACAAGTGCGAAAAGTGGTTTTTCAACACTAACACAAGTGCGAAAAGTGGTTTTTCCACACTAATACAAGTGCAAAAGTGGTTTTTCAACACTAACACAAGTGCAAAAAGTGGTTTTTCCACACTAACACAAGTGCAAAAAGTGGTTTTTCCACACTAATACAAGTGCAAAAGTGGTTTCCTGCACCAATACAAGTGCGAAAAGTGGTTTTTCAACACTAACACAAGTGCGAAAAAGGGTTTTTCAACACTATCACAAGTGCAAAAAGTGTTTTTTCCACACTAATACAAGTGCAAGAGTGGTTTCCTGCACCAACACAAGTGCGAAAAGTGGTTTTTCAACACTAACACAAGTGCGAAAAGTGGTTTTTCAACACTAACACAAGTGCGAAAAGTGTTTTTTGAACACTATCACAAGTGCAAAAAGTGGTTTTTCAACACTAACACAAGTGCGAAAAGTGGTTTTTCAACACTAGCACAAGTGCGAAAAGTGGTTTTTCAACACTAACACAAGCGCGAAAAGTGGTTTTTCAACACTAACACAAGTGCGAAAAGTGGTTTTTCCACACTAATACAAGTGCAAAAGTGGTTTTTCAACACTAACACAAGTGCAAAAAGTGGTTTTTCCACACTAATACAAGTGCAAAAGTGGTTTCCTGCACCAACACAAGTGCGAAAAGTGGTTTTTCAACACTAACACAAGTGCAAAAAGTGGTTTTTCAACACTATCACAAGTGCAAAAAGTGTTTTTTCCACACTAATACAAGTGCAAAAGTGGTTTCCTGCACCAACACAAGTGCGAAAAGTGGTTTTTCAACACTAACACAAGTGCGAAAAGTGGTTTTTCAACACTAACTTAAGTGCGAAAAGTGTTTTTTCCACACTAATACAAGTGCAAAAGTGGTTTCCTGCACCAACACAAGTGCGAAAAGTGGTTTTTCAACACTAACACAAGTGCGAAAAGTGGTTTTTCAACACTAACACAAGTGCGAAAAGTGTTTTTTCCACACTAATACAAGTGCAAAAGTGGTTTCCTGCACCAACACAAGTGCGAAAAGTGGTTTTTCAACACTAACACAAGTGCGAAAAGTGGTTTTTCAACACTAACACAAGTGCGAAAAGTGGTTTTTCAATACTAACACAAGTGCAAAAATGGTTTTTCCACACTAATACAAGTGTAAAAGTGGTTTCCTGCACCAACACAAGTGCGAAAAGTGGTTTATCAACACTATCACAAGTGCAAAAAGTGTTTTTTCCACACTAATACAAGTGCAAAAGTGGTTTCCTGCACCAACACAAGTGCGAAAAGTGGTTTTTCAACACTAACACAAGTGCGAAAAGTGGTTTTTCAACACTAACACAAGTGCGAAAAGTGTTTTTTCCACACTAATACAAGTGCAAAAGTGGTTTCCTGCACCAACACAAGTGCGAAAAGTGGTTTTTCAACACTAACACAAGTGCGAAAAGTGGTTTTTCAACACTATCACAAGTGCAAAAAGTGTTTTTTCCACACTAATACAAGTGCAAAAGTGGTTTCCTGCACCAACACAAGTGCGAAATGTGGTTTTTCCACACTAATACAAGTGCAAAAGTGGTTTCCTGCACCAATACAAGTGCGAAAAGTGGTTTTTCAACACTAACACAAGTGCGAAAAGTGTTTTTTGAACACTATCACAAGTGCAAAAAGTGGTTTTTCAACACTAACACAAGTGCGAAAAGTGGTTTTTCAACACTAACACAAGTGCGAAAAGTGGTTTTTCAACACTAACACAAGTGCGAAAAGTGGTTTCCTGCACTAACACAAGTGCGAAAAGTGGTTTTTCCACACTAATACAAGTGCAAAAGTGGTTTTTCAACACTAATACAAGTGCAAAAGTGGTTTCCTGCACCAACACAAGTGCGAAAATTGGTTTTTCAACACTAACACAAGTGCAAAAAGTGGTTTTTCAACACTAACACAAGTGCGAAAAGTGGTTTTTCCACACTAATACAAGTGCAAAAGTGGTTTCCTGCACCAACACAAGTGCGAAAAGTGGTTTTTCAACATTAACACAAGTGCGAAAAGTGGTTTTTCAACACTATCACAAGTGCAAAAAGTGTTTTGTCCACACTAATACAAGTGCAAAAGTGGTTTCCTGCACCAACACAAGTGCAAAAAGTGGTTTTTCAACACTATCACAAGTGCAAAAAGTGTTTTGTCCACACTAATACAAGTGCAAAAGTGGTTTCCTGCACCAACACAAGTGCGAAAAGTGGTTTTTCCACACTAATACAAGTGCAAAAGTGGTTTCCTGCACCAACACAAGTGCGAAAAGTGGTTTTTCAACACTATCACAAGTGCAAAAAGTGTTTTGTCCACACTAATACAAGTGCAAAAGTGGTTTCCTGCACCAACACAAGTGCGAAAAGTGGTTTTTCCACACTAATACAAGTGCATAAGTGGTTTCCTGCACCAACACAAGTGCGAAAAGTGGTTTTTCAACACTAACACAAGTGCGAAAAGTGGTTTTTCAACACTAAGACAAGTGCGAAAAGTGGTTTTTCAATACTAACACAAGTGCGAAAAGTGGTTTTTCCACACTAATACAAGTGTAAAAGTGGTTTCCTGCACCAACACAAGTGCGAAAAGTGGTTTTTCAACACTAACACAAGTGCGAAAAGTGGTTTATCAACACTATCACAAGTGCAAAAAGTGTTTTTTCCACACTAATACAAGTGCAAAAGTGGTTTCCTGCACCAACACAAGTGCGAAAAGTGGTTTTTCAACACTAACACAAGTGCGAAAAGTGGTTTTTCAACACTAACACAAGTGCGAAAAGTGTTTTTTCCACACTAATACAAGTGCAAAAGTGGTTTCCTGCACCAACACAAGTGCGAAAAGTGGTTTTTCAACATTAACACAAGTGCGAAAAGTGGTTTTTCAACACTATCACAAGTGCAAAAAGTGTTTTGTCCACACTAATACAAGTGCAAAAGTGGTTTCCTGCACCAACACAAGTGCGAAAAGTGGTTTTTCAACACTATCACAAGTGCAAAAAGTGTTTTTCCACACTAATACAAGTGCAAAAGTGGTTTCCTGCACCAACACAAGTGCGAAAAGTGGTTTTTCCACACTAATACAAGTGCAAAAGTGGTTTCCTGCACCAACACAAGTGCGAAAAGTGGTTTTTCAACACTAACACAAGTGCGAAAAGTGGTTTTTCAACACTAAGACAAGTGCGAAAAGTGGTTTTTCAATACTAACACAAGTGCGAAAAGTGGTTTTTCCACACTAATAGAAGTGTAAAAGTGGTTTCCTGCACCAACACAAGTGCGAAAAGTGGTTTTTCAACACTAACACAAGTGCGAAAAGTGGTTTATCAACACTATCACAAGTGCAAAAAGTGTTTTTTCCACACTAATACAAGTGCAAAAGTGGTTTCCTGCACCAACACAAGTGCGAAAAGTGGTTTTTCAACACTAACACAAGTGCGAAAAGTGGTTTTTCAACACTAACACAAGTGCGAAAAGTGTTTTTTCCACACTAATACAAGTGCAAAAGTGGTTTCCTGCACCAACACAAGTGCGAAAAGTGGTTTTTCAACACTAACACAAGTGCGAAAAGTGGTTTTTCAACACTATCACAAGTGCAAAAAGTGTTTTTTCCACACTAATACAAGTGCAAAAGTGGTTTCCTGCACCAACACAAGTGCGAAATGTGGTTTTTCCACACTAATACAAGTGCAAAAGTGGTTTCCTGCACCAATACAAGTGCGAAAAGTGGTTTTTCAACACTAACACAAGTGCGAAAAGTGTTTTTTGAACACTATCACAAGTGCAAAAAGTGGTTTTTCAACACTAACACAAGTGCGAAAAGTGGTTTTTCAACACTAACACAAGTGCGAAAAGTGGTTTTTCAACACTAACACAAGTGCGAAAAGTGGTTTTTCAACACTAACACAAGTGCGAAAAGTGGTTTTTCCACACTAATACAAGTGCAAAAGTGGTTTTTCAACACTAACACAAGTGCAAAAAGTGGTTTTTCCACACTAACACAAGTGCAAAAAGTGGTTTTTCCACACTAATACAAGTGCAAAAGTGGTTTCCTGCACCAATACAAGTGCGAAAAGTGGTTTTTCAACACTAACACAAGTGCGAAAAGGGGTTTTTCAACACTATCACAAGTGCAAAAAGTGTTTTTTCCACACTAATACAAGTGCAAAAGTGGTTTCCTGCACCAACACAAGTGCGAAAAGTGGTTTTTCAACACTAACACAAGTGCGAAAAGTGGTTTTTCAACACTAACACAAGTGAGAAAAGTGTTTTTTGAACACTATCACAAGTGCAAAAAGTGGTTTTTCAACACTAACACAAGTGCGAAAAGTGGTTTTTCAACACTAACACAAGTGCGAAAAGTGGTTTTTCAACACTAACACAAGCGCGAAAAGTGGTTTTTCAACACTAACACAAGTGCGAAAAGTGGTTTTTCCACACTAATACAAGTGCAAAAGTGGTTTTCCACACTAATACAAGTGCAAAAGTGGTTTTTCAACACTAACACAAGTGCAAAAAGTGGTTTTTCCACACTAATACAAGTGCAAAAGTGGTTTCCTGCACCAACACAAGTGCGAAAAGTGGTTTTTCAACACTAACACAAGTGCAAAAAGTGGTTTTTCAACACTATCACAAGTGCAAAAAGTGTTTTTTCCACACTAATACAAGTGCAAAAGTGGTTTCCTGCACCAACACAAGTGCGAAAAGTGGTTTTTCAACACTAACACAAGTGCGAAAAGTGGTTTTTCAACACTAACTTAAGTGCGAAAAGTGTTTTTTCCACACTAATACAAGTGCAAAAGTGGTTTCCTGCACCAACACAAGTGCGAAAAGTGGTTTTTCAACACTAACACAAGTGCGAAAAGTGGTTTTTCAACACTAACACAAGTGCGAAAAGTGTTTTTTCCACACTAATACAAGTGCAAAAGTGGTTTCCTGCACCAACACAAGTGCGAAAAGTGGTTTTTCAACACTAACACAAGTGCGAAAAGTGGTTTTTCAACACTAACACAAGTGCGAAAAGTGGTTTTTCAATACTAACACAAGTGCAAAAAGTGGTTTTTCCACACTAATACAAGTGTAAAAGTGGTTTCCTGCACCAACACAAGTGCGAAAAGTGGTTTATCAACACTATCACAAGTGCAAAAAGTGTTTTTTCCACACTAATACAAGTGCAAAAGTGGTTTCCTGCACCAACACAAGTGCGAAAAGTGGTTTTTCAACACTAACACAAGTGCGAAAAGTGTTTTTTCAACACTAACACAAGTGCGAAAAGTGTTTTTTCCACACTAATACAAGTGCAAAAGTGGTTTCCTGCACCAACACAAGTGCGAAAAGTGGTTTTTCAACACTAACACAAGTGCGAAAAGTGGTTTTTCAACACTATCACAAGTGCAAAAAGTGTTTTTTCCACACTAATACAAGTGCAAAAGTGGTTTCCTGCACCAACACAAGTGCGAAATGTGGTTTTTCCACACTAATACAAGTACAAAAGTGGTTTCCTGCACCAATACAAGTGCGAAAAGTGTTTTTTCAACACTAACACAAGTGCGAAAAGTGTTTTTTGAACACTATCACAAGTGCAAAAAGTGGTTTTTCAACACTAACACAAGTGCGAAAAGTGGTTTTTCAACACTAACACAAGTGCGAAAAGTGGTTTTTCAACACTAACACAAGTGCGAAAAGTGGTTTTTCAACACTAACACAAGTGCGAAAAGTGGTTTTTCCACACTAATACAAGTGCAAAAGTGGTTTTTCAACACTAATACAAGTGCAAAAGTGGTTTCCTGCACCAACACAAGTGCGAAAAGTGGTTTTTCAACACTAACACAAGTGCAAAAAGTGGTTTTTCAACACTAACACAAGTGCGAAAAGTGGTTTTTCCACACTAATACAAGTGCAAAAGTGGTTTCCTGCACCAACACAAGTGCGAAAAGTGGTTTTTCAACATTAACACAAGTGCGAAAAGTGGTTTTTCAACACTATCACAAGTGCAAAAAGTGTTTTGTCCACACTAATACAAGTGCAAAAGTGGTTTCCTGCACCAACACAAGTGCGAAAAGTGGTTTTTCAACACTATCACAAGTGCAAAAAGTGTTTTGTCCACACTAATACAAGTGCAAAAGTGGTTTCCTGCACCAACACAAGTGCGAAAAGTGGTTTTTCCACACTAATACAAGTGCAAAAGTGGTTTCCTGCACCAACACAAGTGCGAAAAGTGGTTTTTCAACACTAACACAAGTGCGAAAAGTAGTTTTTCAACACTAAGACAAGTGCGAAAAGTGGTTTTTCAATACTAACACAAGTGCGAAAAGTGGTTTTTCCACACTAATACAAGTGTAAAAGTGGTTTCCTGCACCAACACAAGTGCGAAAAGTGGTTTTTCAACACTAACACAAGTGCGAAAAGTGGTTTATCAACACTATCACAAGTGCAAAAAGTGTTTTTTCCACACTAATACAAGTGCAAAAGTGGTTTCCTGCACCAACACAAGTGCGAAAAGTGGTTTTTCAACACTAACACAAGTGCGAAAAGTGGTTTTTCAACACTAACACAAGTGCGAAAAGTGTTTTTTCCACACTAATACAAGTGCAAAAGTGGTTTCCTGCACCAACACAAGTGCGCAAAGTGGTTTTTCAACACTAACACAAGTGCAAAAAGTGGTTTTTCCACACTAATACAAGTGCAAAAGTGGTTTCCTGCACCAATACAAGTGCGAAAAGTGGTTTTTCAACACTAACACAAGTGCGAAAAGGGGTTTTTCCACACTAATACAAGTGCAAAAGTGGTTTCCTGCACCAACACAAGTGCGAAAAGTGGTTTTTCAACACTAACACAAGTGCGAAAAGTGGTTTTTCAACACTAACACAAGTGCGAAAAGTGGTTTTTCCACACTAATACAAGTGCAAAAGTGGTTTCCTGCACCAATACAAGTGCGAAAAGTGGTTTTTCAACACTAACACAAGTGCAAAAAGTGGTTTTTCAACACTATCACAAGTGCAAAAAGTGTTTTTTCCACACTAATACAAGTGCAAAAGTGGTTTCCTGCACCAACACAAGTGCGAAAAGTGGTTTTTCAACACTAACACAAGTGCGAAAAGTGGTTTTTCAACACTAACACAAGTGCGAAAAGTGGTTTTTCCACACTAATACAAGTGCAAAAGTGGTTTCCTGCACCAATACAAGTGCGAAAAGTGGTTTTTCAACACTAACACAAGTGCAAAAAGTGGTTTTTCAACACTATCACAAGTGCAAAAAGTGTTTTTTCCACACTAATACAAGTGCAAAAGTGGTTTCCTGCACCAACACAAGTGCGAAAAGTGGTTTTTCAACACTAACACAAGTGCGAAAAGTGGTTTTTCAACACTAACTTAAGTGCGAAAAGTGGTTTTTCCACACTAATACAAGTGCAAAAGTGGTTTCCTGCACCAACACAAGTGCGAAAAGTGGTTTTTCAACACTAACACAAGTGCGAAAAGTGGTTTTTCAACACTAACACAAGTGCAAAAAGTGTTTTTTCCACACTAATACAAGTGCAAAGGTGGTTTCCTGCACCAACACAAGTGCGAAAAGTGGTTTTTCAACACTAACACAAGTGCGAAAAGTGGTTTTTCAACACTAACACAAGTGCGAAAAGTGGTTTTTCAATACTAACACAAGTGCGAAAAGTGGTTTTTCCACACTAATACAAGTGTAAAAGTGGTTTCCTGCACCAACACAAGTGCGAAAAGTGGTTTTTCAACACTAACACAAGTGCGAAAAGTGGTTTATCAACACTATCACAAGTGCAAAAGTGGTTTCCTGCACCAACACAAGTGCGAAAAGTGGTTTTTCAACACTAACACAAGTGCAAAAAGTGGTTTTTCAACACTATCACAAGTGCAAAAAGTGTTTTTTCCACACTAATACAAGTGCAAAAGTGGTTTCCTGCACCAACACAAGTGCGAAAAGTGGTTTTTCAACACTAACACAAGTGCGAAAAGTGGTTTTTCAACACTAACTTAAGTGCGAAAAGTGGTTTTTCCACACTAATACAAGTGCAAAAGTGGTTTCCTGCACCAACACAAGTGCGAAAAGTGGTTTTTCAACACTAACACAAGTGCGAAAAGTGGTTTTTCAACACTAACACAAGTGCAAAAAGTGTTTTTTCCACACTAATACAAGTGCAAAGGTGGTTTCCTGCACCAACACAAGTGCGAAAAGTGGTTTTTCAACACTAACACAAGTGCGAAAAGTGGTTTTTCAACACTAACACAAGTGCGAAAAGTGGTTTTTCAATACTAACACAAGTGCGAAAAGTGGTTTTTCCACACTAATACAAGTGTAAAAGTGGTTTCCTGCACCAACACAAGTGCGAAAAGTGGTTTTTCAACACTAACACAAGTGCGAAAAGTGGTTTATCAACACTATCACAAGTGCAAAAGTGGTTTCCTGCACCAACACAAGTGCGAAAAGTGGTTTTTCAACACTAACACAAGTGCGAAAAGTGGTTTTTCAACACTAACACAAGTGCGAAAAGTGTTTTTTCCACACTAATACAAGTGCAAAAGTGGTTTCCTGCACCAACACAAGTGCGAAAAGTGGTTTTTCAACACTAACACAGTGCGAAAAGTGGTTTTTCAACACTAACACAAGTGCAAAAAGTGTTTTTCCACACTAATACAAGTGCAAAAGTGGTTTCCTGCACCAACACAAGTGCGAAATGTGGTTTTTCCACACTAATACAAGTGCAAAAGTGGTTTCCTGCACCAATACAAGTGCGAAAAGTGGTTTTTCAACACTAACACAAGTGCGAAAAGTGTTTTTTGAACACTATCACAAGTGCAAAAAGTGGTTTTTCAACACTAACACAAGTGCGAAAAGTGGTTTTTCAACACTAACACAAGTGCGAAAAGTGGTTTTTCAACACTAACACAAGTGCGAAAAGTGGTTTTTCAACACTAACACAAGTGCGAAAAGTGGTTTTTCCACACTAATACAAGTGCAAAAGTGGTTTTTCAATACTAATACAAGTGCAAAAGTGGTTTCCTGCACCAACACAAGTGCGAAAAGTGGTTTTTCAACACTAACACAAGTGCAAAAAGTGGTTTTTCAACACTAACACAAGTGCGAAAAGTGGTTTTTCCACACTAATACAAGTGCAAAAGTGGTTTCCTGCACCAACACAAGTGCGAAAAGTGGTTTTTCAACATTAACACAAGTGCGAAAAGTGGTTTTTCAACACTATCACAAGTGCAAAAAGTGTTTTGTCCACACTAATACAAGTGCAAAAGTGGTTTCCTGCACCAACACAAGTGCGAAAAGTGGTTTTTCAACACTATCACAAGTGCAAAAAGTGTTTTTTCCACACTAATACAAGTGCAAAAGTGGTTTCCTGCACCAACACAAGTGCGAAAAGTGGTTTTTCCACACTAATACAAGTGCAAAAGTGGTTTCCTGCACCAACACAAGTGCGAAAAGTGGTTTTTCAACACTAACACAAGTGCGAAAAGTGGTTTTTCAACACTAAGACAAGTGCGAAAAGTGGTTTTTCAATACTAACACAAGTGCGAAAAGTGGTTTTTCCACACTAATACAAGTGTAAAAGTGGTTTCCTGCACCAACACAAGTGCGAAAAGTGGTTTTTCAACACTAACACAAGTGCGAAAAGTGGTTTATCAACACTATCACAAGTGCAAAAAGTGTTTTTTCCACACTAATACAAGTGCAAAAGTGGTTTCCTGCACCAACACAAGTGCGAAAAGTGGTTTTTCAACACTAACACAAGTGCGAAAAGTGGTTTTTCAACACTAACACAAGTGCGAAAAGTGTTTTTTCCACACTAATACAAGTGCAAAAGTGGTTTCCTGCACCAACACAAGTGCGAAAAGTGGTTTTTCAACACTAACACAAGTGCGAAAAGTGGTTTTTCAACACTATCACAAGTGCAAAAAGTGTTTTTTCCACACTAATACAAGTGCAAAAGTGGTTTCCTGCACCAACACAAGTGCGAAATGTGGTTTTTCCACACTAATACAAGTGCAAAAGTGGTTTCCTGCACCAATACAAGTGCGAAAAGTGGTTTTTCAACACTAACACAAGTGCGAAAAGTGTTTTTTGAACACTATCACAAGTGCAAAAAGTGGTTTTTCAACACTAACACAAGTGCGAAAAGTGGTTTTTCAACACTAACACAAGTGCGAAAAGTGGTTTTTCAACACTAACACAAGTGCGAAAAGTGGTTTTTCAACACTAACACAAGTGCGAAAAGTGGTTTTTCCACACTAATACAAGTGCAAAAGTGGTTTTTCAACACTAACACAAGTGCAAAAAGTGGTTTTTCCACACTAACACAAGTGCAAAAAGTGGTTTTTCCACACTAATACAAGTGCAAAAGTGGTTTCCTGCACCAATACAAGTGCGAAAAGTGGTTTTTCAACACTAACACAAGTGCGAAAAGGGGTTTTTCAACACTATCACAAGTGCAAAAAGTGTTTTTTCCACACTAATACAAGTGCAAGAGTGGTTTCCTGCACCAACACAAGTGCGAAAAGTGGTTTTTCAACACTAACACAAGTGCGAAAAGTGGTTTTTCAACACTAACACAAGTGCGAAAAGTGTTTTTTGAACACTATCACAAGTGCAAAAAGTGGTTTTTCAACACTAACACAAGTGCGAAAAGTGGTTTTTCAACACTAACACAAGTGCGAAAAGTGGTTTTTCAACACTAACACAAGCGCGAAAAGTGGTTTTTCAACACTAACACAAGTGCGAAAAGTGGTTTTTCCACACTAATACAAGTGCAAAAGTGGTTTTTCAACACTAACACAAGTGCAAAAAGTGGTTTTTCCACACTAATACAAGTGCAAAAGTGGTTTCCTGCACCAACACAAGTGCGAAAAGTGGTTTTTCAACACTAACACAAGTGCAAAAAGTGGTTTTTCAACACTAACTTAAGTGCGAAAAGTGTTTTTTCCACACTAATACAAGTGCAAAAGTGGTTTCCTGCACCAACACAAGTGCGAAAAGTGGTTTTTCAACACTAACACAAGTGCGAAAAGTGGTTTTTCAACACTAACACAAGTGCGAAAAGTGTTTTTTCCACACTAATACAAGTGCAAAAGTGGTTTCCTGCACCAACACAAGTGCGAAAAGTGGTTTTTCAACACTAACACAAGTGCGAAAAGTGGTTTTTCAACACTAACACAAGTGCGAAAAGTGGTTTTTCAATACTAACACAAGTGCAAAAAGTGGTTTTTCCACACTAATACAAGTGTAAAAGTGGTTTCCTGCACCAACACAAGTGCGAAAAGTGGTTTATCAACACTATCACAAGTGCAAAAAGTGTTTTTTCCTCACTAATACAAGTGCAAAAGTGGTTTCCTGCACCAACACAAGTGCGAAAAGTGGTTTTTCAACACTAACACAAGTGCGAAAAGTGGTTTTTCAACACTAACACAAGTGCGAAAAGTGTTTTTTCCACACTAATACAAGTGCAAAAGTGGTTTCCTGCACCAACACAAGTGCGAAAAGTGGTTTTTCAACACTAACACAAGTGCGAAAAGTGGTTTTTCAACACTATCACAAGTGCAAAAAGTGTTTTTTCCACACTAATAAAAGTGCAAAAGTGGTTTCCTGCACCAACACAAGTGCGAAATGTGGTTTTTCCACACTAATACAAGTGCAAAAGTGGTTTCCTGCACCAATACAAGTGCGAAAAGTGGTTTTTCAACACTAACACAAGTGCGAAAAGTGTTTTTTGAACACTATCACAAGTGCAAAAAGTGGTTTTTCAACACTAACACAAGTGCGAAAAGTGGTTTTTCAACACTAACACAAGTGCGAAAAGTGGTTTTTCAACACTAACACAAGTGCGAAAAGTGGTTTTTCAACACTAACACAAGTGCGAAAAGTGGTTTTTCCACACTAATACAAGTGCAAAAGTGGTTTTTCAACACTAATACAAGTGCAAAAGTGGTTTCCTGCACCAACACAAGTGCGAAAATTGGTTTTTCAACACTAACACAAGTGCAAAAAGTGGTTTTTCAACACTAACACAAGTGCGAAAAGTGGTTTTTCCACACTAATACAAGTGCAAAAGTGGTTTCCTGCACCAACACAAGTGCGAAAAGTGGTTTTTCAACATTAACACAAGTGCAAAAAGTGGTTTTTCAACACTATCACAAGTGCAAAAAGTGTTTTGTCCACACTAATACAAGTGCAAAAGTGGTTTCCTGCACCAACACAAGTGCGAAAAGTGGTTTTTCAACACTATCACAAGTGCAAAAAGTGTTTTGTCCACACTAATACAAGTGCAAAAGTGGTTTCCTGCACCAACACAAGTGCGAAAAGTGGTTTTTCCACACTAATACAAGTGCAAAAGTGGTTTCCTGCACCAACACAAGTGCGAAAAGTGGTTTTTCAACACTAACACAAGTGCGAAAAGTAGTTTTTCAACACTAAGACAAGTGCGAAAAGTGGTTTTTCAATACTAACACAAGTGCGAAAAGTGGTTTTTCCACACTAATACAAGTGTAAAAGTGGTTTCCTGCACCAACACAAGTGCGAAAAGTGGTTTTTCAACACTAACACAAGTGCGAAAAGTGGTTTATCAACACTATCACAAGTGCAAAAAGTGTTTTTTCCACACTAATACAAGTGCAAAAGTGGTTTCCTGCACCAACACAAGTGCGAAAAGTGGTTTTTCAACACTAACACAAGTGCGAAAAGTGGTTTTTCAACACTAACACAAGTGCGAAAAGTGTTTTTTCCACACTAATACAAGTGCAAAAGTGGTTTCCTGCACCAACACAAGTGCGAAAAGTGGTTTTTCAACACTAACACAAGTGCGAAAAGTGGTTTTTCAACACTATCACAAGTGCAAAAAGTGTTTTTTCCACACTAATACAAGTGCAAAAGTGGTTTCCTGCACCAACACAAGTGCGAAATGTGGTTTTTCCACACTAATACAAGTGCAAAAGTGGTTTCCTGCACCAATACAAGTGCGAAAAGTGGTTTTTCAACACTAACACAAGTGCGAAAAGTGTTTTTTGAACACTATCACAAGTGCAAAAAGTGGTTTTTCAACACTAACACAAGTGCGAAAAGTGGTTTTTCAACACTAACACAAGTGCGAAAAGTGGTTTTTCAACACTAACACAAGTGCGAAAAGTGGTTTTTCAACACTAACACAAGTGCGAAAAGTGGTTTTTCCACACTAATACAAGTGCAAAAGTGGTTTTTCAACACTAACACAAGTGCAAAAAGTGGTTTTTCCACACTAACACAAGTGCAAAAAGTGGTTTTTCCACACTAATACAAGTGCAAAAGTGGTTTCCTGCACCAATACAAGTGCGAAAAGTGGTTTTTCAACACTAACACAAGTGCGAAAAGGGGGTTTTCAACACTATCACAAGTGCAAAAAGTGTTTTTTCCACACTAATACAAGTGCAAAAGTGGTTTCCTGCACCAACACAAGTGCGAAAAGTGGTTTTTCAACACTAACACAAGTGCGAAAAGTGGTTTTTCAACACTAACACAAGTGCGAAAAGTGGTTTTTCCACACTAATACAAGTGCAAAAGTGGTTTCCTGCACCAATACAAGTGCGAAAAGTGGTTTTTCAACACTAACACAAGTGCAAAAAGTGGTTTTTCAACACTATCACAAGTGCAAAAAGTGTTTTTTCCACACTAATACAAGTGCAAAAGTGGTTTCCTGCACCAACACAAGTGCGAAAAGTGGTTTTTCAACACTAACACAAGTGCGAAAAGTGGTTTTTCAACACTAACTTAAGTGCGAAAAGTGGTTTTTCCACACTAATACAAGTGCAAAAGTGGTTTCCTGCACCAACACAAGTGCGAAAAGTGGTTTTTCAACACTAACACAAGTGCGAAAAGTGGTTTTTCAACACTAACACAAGTCCGAAAAGTGTTTTTTCCACACTAATACAAGTGCAAAAGTGGTTTCCTGCACCAACACAAGTGCGAAAAGTGGTTTTTCAACACTAACACAAGTGCGAAAAGTGGTTTTTCAACACTAACACAAGTGCGAAAAGTGGTTTTTCAATACTAACACAAGTGCGAAAAGTGGTTTTTCCACACTAATACAAGTGTAAAAGTGGTTTCCTGCACCAACACAAGTGCGAAAAGTGGTTTTTCAACACTAACACAAGTGCGGAAAGTGGTTTATCAACACTATCACAAGTGCAAAAAGTGTTTTTTCCACACTAATACAAGTGCAAAAGTGGTTTTCCTGCACCAACACAAGTGCGAAAAGTGGTTTTTCAACACTAACACAAGTGCGAAAAGTGGTTTTTCAACACTAACACAAGTGCGAAAAGTGTTTTTTCCACACTAATACAAGTGCAAAAGTGGTTTCCTGCACCAACACAAGTGCGAAAAGTGGTTTTTCAACACTAACACAAGTGCGAAAAGTGGTTTTTCAACACTAACACAAGTGCGAAAAGTGGTTTTTCAACACTATCACAAGTGCAAAAAGTGTTTTTTCCACACTAATACAAGTGCAAAAGTGGTTTCCTGCACCAACACAAGTGCGAAATGTGGTTTTTCCACACTAATACAAGTGCAAAAGTGGTTTCCTGCACCAATACAAGTGCGAAAAGTGGTTTTTCAACACTAACACAAGTGCGAAAAGTGTTTTTTGAACACTATCACAAGTGCAAAAAGTGGTTTTTCAACACTAACACAAGTGCGAAAAGTGGTTTTTCAACACTAACACAAGTGCGAAAAGTGGTTTTTCAACACTAACACAAGTGCGAAAAGTGGTTTTTCAACACTAACACAAGTGCGAAAAGTGGTTTTTCAACACTAACACAAGTGCGAAAAGTGGTTTTTCCACACTAATACAAGTGCAAAAGTGGTTTTTCAACACTAATACAAGTGCAAAAGTGGTTTCCTGCACCAACACAAGTGCGAAAAGTGGTTTTTCAACACTAACACAAGTGCAAAAAGTGGTTTTTCAACACTAACACAAGTGCGAAAAGTGGTTTTTCCACACGAATACAAGTGCAAAAGTGGTTTCCTGCACCAACACAAGTGCGAAAAGTGGTTTTTCAACATTAACACAAGTGCGAAAAGTGGTTTTTCAACACTAATACAAGTGCAAAAGTGGTTTCCTGCACCAACACAAGTGCAAAAAGTGGTTTTTCAACACTAACACAAGTGCGAAAAGTGGTTTTTCAACACTAACACAAGTGCGAAAAGTGGTTTTTCCACACTAATACAAGTGCAAAAGTGGTTTCCTGCACCAACACAAGTGCGAAAAGTGATTTTTCAACACTAACACAAGTGCGAAAAGTGGTTTTTCAACACTAACACAAGTGCAAAAAGTGGTTTTTCCACACTAATACAAGTGCAAAAGTGGTTTTTCAACACTAACACAAGTGCAAAAAATGGTTTTTCCACACTAATACAAGTGCAAAAGTGGTTTCCTGCACCAACACAAGTGCGAAAAGTGGTTTTTCAACACTAACACAAGTGCGAAAAGTGGTTTTTCAACACTATCACAAGTGCAAAAAGTGTTTTTTCCACACTAATACAAGTGCAAAAGTGGTTTCCTGCACCAACACAAGTGCGAAAAGTGGTTTTTCAACACTAACACCAGTGCGAAAAGTGGTTTTTCAACACTAACACAAGTGCGAAAAGTGGTTTTTCCACACTAATACAAGTGTAAAAGTGGTTTCCTGCACCAACACAAGTGCGAAGTGGTTTTTCAACACTAACACAAGTGCGAAAAATGTTTTTTCCACACTAATAGAAGTGCAAAAGTGGTTTCCTGCACCAACCCAAGTGCGAAAAGTGGTTTTTCAACATTAACACAAGTGCAAAAAGTTGTTTTTCAACACTAACACAAGTGCGAAAAGTGTTTTTTCCACACTAATACAAGTGCAAAAGTGGTTTCCTGCACCAACACAAGTGCGAAAAGTGGTTTTTCAACACTAACACAAGTGCGAAAAGTGGTTTTTCAACATTAACACAAGTGCGAAAAGTGGTTTTCCACACTAATACAAGTGCAAAAGTGGTTTCCTGCACCAACACAAGTGCGAAAAGTGGTTTTTCAACACTAACACAAGTGCGAAAAGTGGTTTTTCAACACTAACACAAGTGTGAAAAGTGGTTTTTCAACACTTGGAAAAGTGGAAAAGTGGAAAAGTGGTCACAAGTGCAAAAAGTGTTTTTTCCATGCTAATACAAGTGCAAAAGTGGTTTCCTGCACCAACATAAGTGCGAAAAGTGGTTTTTCAACACTAACACAAGTGCGAAAAGTGGTTTTTCAACACTACCACAAGTGCAAAAAGTGGTTTTTCCACACTAATACAAGTGCAAAAGTGGTTTCCTGCACCAACACAAGTGCGAAAAGTGGTTTTTCAACACTAACACAAGTGCGAAAAGTGGTTTTTCAACACTATCACAAGTGCAAAAAGTGTTTTTTCCATACTAATACAAGTGCAAAAGTGGTTTCCTGCACCATCACAAGTGCGAAAAGTGGTTTTTCAACACTAACACAAGTGCGAAAAGTGGTTTTTCAACACTAACACAAGTGCGAAAAGTGTTTTTTCCACACTAATACAAGTGCAAAAGTGGTTTCCTGCACGAACACAAGTGCGAAAAGTGGTTTTTCAACACTAACACAAGTGCGAAAAGTGGTTTTTCAACACTAACACAAGTGCGAAAAGTGGTTTTTCAACACTAACACAAGTGCGAAAAGTGGTTTTTCCACACTAATACAAGTGCAAAAGTGGTTTCCTGCACCAACACAAGTGCGAAAAGTGGTTTTTCAACACTAACACAAGTGCGAAAAGTGGTTTTTCAACACTAACACAAGTGCGAAAAGTGGTCTTTCAATACTAACACAAGTGCGAAAAGTGGTTTTTCCACACTAATACAAGTGTAAAAGTGGTTTCCTGCACCAACACAAGTGCGAAAAGTGGTTTTTCAACACTAACACAAGTGCGAAAAGTGGTTTCTCAACACTATCACAAGTGCAAAAAGTGTTTTTTCCACACTAATACAAGTGCAAAAGTGGTTCCCTGCACCAACACAAGTGCGAAAAGTGGTTTTTCAACACTAACACAAGTGCGAAAAGTGGTTTTTCAACACTATCACAAGTGCAAAAAGTGGTTTTTCAACACTAACACAAGTGCGAAAAGTGGTTTTTCCACACTAATACAAGTGCAAAAGTGGTTTCCTGCACCAACCCATGTGCGAAAAGTGGTTTTTCAACACTAACACAAGTGCAAAAAGTGGTTTTTCAACACTAACACAAGTGCGAAAAGTGGATTTTCCACACTAATACAAGTGCAAAAGTGGTTTCCTACACCAACACAAGTGCGAAAAGTGGTTTTTCAACACTAACGCAAGTGCGAAAAGTGGTTTTTCAACATTAACACAAGTGCGAAAAGTGGTTTTTCAACACTAACACAAGTGCGAAAAGTGGTTTTTCCACACTAATACAAGTGCAAAAGTGGTTTCCTGCACCAACACAAGTGCGAAAAGTGGTTTTTCAACACTAACACAAGTGCGAAAAGTGGTTTTTCAACACTAACACAAGTGCGAAAAGTGGTTTTTTCCACACTAATACAAGTGAAAAAGTGGTTTCCTGCACCAACACAAGTGCGAAAAGTGGTTTTTCAACACTAACACAAGTGCGAAAAGTGGTTTTTCAACACTATCACAAGTGCGAAAAGTGGTTTTTCCACACTAATACAAGTGCAAAAGTGGTTTCCTGCACCAACACAAGTGCGAAAAGTGGTTTTTCAACACTAACAAATGTGCGAAAAGTGGTTTTTCAACACTAACACAAGTGCGAAAAGTGGTTTTTCAACACTATCACAAGTGCGAAAAGTGGTTTTGCCACACTAATACAAGTGCAAAAGTGGTTTCCTGCACCAACACAAGTGCGAAAAGTGGTTTTTCAACACTAACAAATGTGCGAAAAGTGGTTTTTCAACACTAACACAAGTGCGAAAAGTGGTTTTTCAACATTAACACAAGTGCGAAAAGTGGTTTTTCAACACTAACACAAGTGCGAAAAGTGGTTTTTCAACACTAACACAAGTGCGAAAAGTGGTTTTTCAACACTAACACAAGTGCGAAAAGTGTTTTTTCCACACTAATACAAGTGCAAAAGTGGTTTCCTGCACCAACACAAGTGCGAAAAGTGGTTTTTCAACACTAACACAAGTGCGAAAAGTGGTTTTTCAACACTAACACAAGTGCGAAAAGTGGTTTTTCAATACTAACACAAGTGCAAAAAGTGGTTTTTCCACACTAATACAAGTGTAAAAGTGGTTTCCTGCACCAACACAAGTGCGAAAAGTGGTTTATCAACACTATCACAAGTGCAAAAAGTGTTTTTTCCACACTAATACAAGTGCGAAAAGTGGTTTTTCAACACTATCACAAGTGCAAAAAGTGGTTTTTCAACACTAACACAAGTGCGAAAAGTGGTTTTTCCACACTAATACAAGTGCAAAAGTGGTTTCCTGCACCAACCCATGTGCGAAAAGTGGTTTTTCAACACTAACACAAGTGCAAAAAGTGGTTTTTCAACACTAACACAAGTGCGAAAAGTGGATTTTCCACACTAATACAAGTGCAAAAGTGGTTTCCTACACCAACACAAGTGCGAAAAGTGGTTTTTCAACACTAACACAAGTGCGAAAAGTGGTTTTTCAACATTAACACAAGTGCGAAAAGTGGTTTTTCAACACTAACACAAGTGCGAAAAGTGGTTTTTCCACACTAATACAAGTGCAAAAGTGGTTTCCTGCACCAACACAAGTGCGAAAAGTGGTTTTTCAACACTAACACAAGTGCGAAAAGTGGTTTTTCAACACTAACACAAGTGCGAAAAGTGGTTTTTTCCACACTAATACAAGTGCAAAAGTGGTTTCCTGCACCAACACAAGTGCGAAAAGTGGTTTTTCAACACTAACACAAGTGCGAAAAGTGGTTTTTCAACACTATCACAAGTGCGAAAAGTGGTTTTTCCACACTAATACAAGTGCAAAAGTGGTTTCCTGCACCAACACAAGTGCGAAAAGTGGTTTTTCAACACTAACAAATGTGCGAAAAGTGGTTTTTCAACACTAACACAAGTGCGAAAAGTGGTTTTTCAACACTATCACAAGTGCGAAAAGTGGTTTTTCCACACTAATACAAGTGCAAAAGTGGTTTCCTGCACCAACACAAGTGCGAAAAGTGGTTTTTCAACACTAACAAATGTGCGAAAAGTGGTTTTTCAACACTAACACAAGTGCGAAAAGTGGTTTTTCAACATTAACACAAGTGCGAAAAGTGGTTTTTCAACACTAACACAAGTGCGAAAAGTGGTTTTTCAACACTAACACAAGTGCGAAAAGTGGTTTTTCAACACTAACACAAGTGCGAAAAGTGTTTTTTCCACACTAATACAAGTGCAAAAGTGGTTTCCTGCACCAACACAAGTGCGAAAAGTGGTTTTTCAACACTAACACAAGTGCGAAAAGTGGATTTTCAACACTAACACAAGTGCGAAAAGTGGTTTTTCAATACTAACACAAGTGCAAAAAGTGGTTTTTCCACACTAATACAAGTGTAAAAGTGGTTTCCTGCACCAACACAAGTGCGAAAAGTGGTTTATCAACACTATCACAAGTGCAAAAAGTGTTTTTTCCACACTAATACAAGTGCAAAAGTGGCTTCCTGCACCAACACAAGTGCGAAAAGTGGTTTTTCAACACTAACACAAGTGCGAAAAGTGGTTTTTCAACACTAACACAAGTGCGAAAAGTGTTTTTTCCACACTAATACAAGTGCAAAAGTGGTTTCCTGCACCAACACAAGTGCGAAAAGTGGTTTTTCAACACTAACACAATGCGAAAAGTGGTTTTTCAACACTATCACAAGTGCAAAAAGTGTTTTTTCCACACTAATACAAGTGCAAAAGTGGTTTCCTGCACCAACACAAGTGCGAAATGTGGTTTTTCCACACTAATACAAGTGCAAAAGTGGTTTCCTGCACCAATACAAGTGCGAAAAGTGGTTTTTCAACACTAACACAAGTGCGAAAAGTGTTTTTTGAACACTATCACAAGTGCAAAAAGTGGTTTTTCAACACTAACACAACTGCGAAAAGTGGTTTTTCAACACTAACACAAGTGCGAAAAGTGGTTTTTCAACACTAACACAAGTGCGAAAAGTGGTTTTTCAACACTAACACAAGTGCGAAAAGTGGTTTTTCCACACTAATACAAGTGCAAAAGTGGTTTTTCAACACTAATACAAGTGCAAAAGTGGTTTCCTGCACCAACACAAGTGCGAAAAGTGGTTTTTCAACACTAACACAAGTGCAAAAAGTGGTTTTTCAACACTAACACAAGTGCGAAAAGTGGTTTTTCCACACTAATACAAGTGCAAAAGTGGTTTCCTGCACCAACACAAGTGCGAAAAGTGGTTTTTCAACATTAACACAAGTGCGAAAAGTGGTTTTTCAACACTATCACAAGTGCAAAAAGTGTTTTGTCCACACTAATACAAGTGCAAAAGTGGTTTCCTGCACCAACACAAGTGCGAAAAGTGGTTTTTCAACACTATCACAAGTGCAAAAAGTGTTTTGTCCACACTAATACAAGTGCAAAAGTGGTTTCCTGCACCAACACAAGTGCGAAAAGTGGTTTTTCCACACTAATACAAGTGCAAAAGTGGTTACCTGCACCAACACAAGTGCGAAAAGTGGTTTTTCAACACTAACACAAGTGCGAAAAGTGGTTTTTCAACACTAAGACAAATGCGAAAAGTGGTTTTTCAATACTAACACAAGTGCGAAAAGTGGTTTTTCCACACTAATACAAGTGTAAAAGTGGTTTCCTGCACCAACACAAGTGCGAAAAGTGGTTTTTCAACACTAACACAAGTGCGAAAAGTGGTTTATCAACACTATCACAAGTGCAAAAAGTGTTTTTTCCACACTAATACAAGTGCAAAAGTGGTTTCCTGCACCAACACAAGTGCGAAAAGTGGTTTTTCCACACTAATACAAGTGCAAAAGTGGTTTTTCAACACTAACACAAGTGCAAAAAGTGGTTTTTCCACACTAATACAAGTGCAAAAGTGGTTTCCTGCACCAACACAAGTGCGAAAAGTGGTTTTTCAACACTAACACAAGTGCAAAAAGTGGTTTTTCAACACTATCACAAGTGCAAAAAGTGTTTTTTCCACACTAATACAAGTGCAAAAGTGGCTTCCTGCACCAACACAAGTGCGAAAAGTGGTTTTTCAACACTAACACAAGTGCGAAAAGTGGTTTTTCAACACTAACTTAAGTGCGAAAAGTGTTTTTTCCACACTAATACAAGTGCAAAAGTGGTTTCCTGCACCAACACAAGTGCGAAAAGTGGTTTTTCAACACTAACACAAGTGCGAAAAGTGGTTTTTCAACACTAACACAAGTGCGAAAAGTGTTTTTTCCACACTAATACAAGTGCAAAAGTGGTTTCCTGCACCAACACAAGTGCGAAAAGTGGTTTTTCAACACTAACACAAGTGCGAAAAGTGGTTTTTCAACACTAACACAAGTGCGAAAAGTGGTTTTTCAATACTAACACAAGTGCAAAAAGTGGTTTTTCCACACTAATACAAGTGTAAAAGTGGTTTCCTGCACCAACACAAGTGCGAAAAGTGGTTTATCAACACTATCACAAATGCAAAAAGTGTTTTTTCCACACTAATACAAGTGCAAAAGTGGTTTCCTGCACCAACACAAGTGCGAAAAGTGGTTTTTCAACACTAACACAAGTGCGAAAAGTGGTTTTTCAACACTAACACAAGTGCGAAAAGTGTTTTTTCCACACTAATACAAGTGCAAAAGTGGTTTCCTGCACCAACACAAGTGCGAAAAGTGGTTTTTCAACACTAACACAAGTGCGAAAAGTGGTTTTTCAACACTATCACAAGTGCAAAAAGTGTTTTTTCCACACTAATACAAGTGCAAAAGTGGTTTCCTGCACCAACACAAGTGCGAAATGTGGTTTTTCCACACTAATACAAGTACAAAAGTGGTTTCCTGCACCAATACAAGTGCGAAAAGTGTTTTTTCAACACTAACACAAGTGCGAAAAGTGTTTTTTGAACACTATCACAAGTGCAAAAAGTGGTTTTTCAACACTAACACAAGTGCGAAAAGTGGTTTTTCAACACTAACACAAGTGCGAAAAGTGGTTTTTCAACACTAACACAAGTGCGAAAAGTGGTTTTTCAACACTAACACAAGTGCGAAAAGTGGTTTTTCCACACTAATACAAGTGCAAAAGTGGTTTTTCAACACTAATACAAGTGCAAAAGTGGTTTCCTGCACCAACACAAGTGCGAAAAGTGGTTTTTCAACACTAACACAAGTGCAAAAAGTGGTTTTTCAACACTAAAACAAGTGCGAAAAGTGGTTTTTCCACACTAATACAAGTGCAAAAGTGGTTTCCTACACCAACACAAGTGCGAAAAGTGGTTTTTCAACATTAACACAAGTGCGAAAAGTGGTTTTTCAACACTATCACAAGTGCAAAAAGTGTTTTGTCCACACTAATACAAGTGCAAAAGTGGTTTCCTGCACCAACACAAGTGCGAAAAGTGGTTTTTCAACACTATCACAAGTGCAAAAAGTGTTTTGTCCACACTAATACAAGTGCAAAAGTGGTTTCCTGCACCAACACAAGTGCGAAAAGTGGTTTTTCCACACTAATAGAAGTGCAAAAGTGGTTTCCTGCACCAACACAAGTGCGAAAAGTGGTTTTTCAACACTAACACAAGTGCGAAAAGTAGTTTTTCAACACTAAGACAAGTGCGAAAAGTGGTTTTTCAATACTAACACAAGTGCGAAAAGTGGTTTTTCCACACTAATACAAGTGTAAAAGTGGTTTCCTGCACCAACACAAGTGCGAAAAGTGGTTTTTCAACACTAACACAAGTGCGAAAAGTGGTTTATCAACACTATCACAAGTGCAAAAAGTGTTTTTTCCACACTAATACAAGTGCAAAAGTGGTTTCCTGCACCAACACAAGTGCGAAAAGTGGTTTTTCAACACTAACACAAGTGCGAAAAGTGGTTTTTCAACACTAACACAAGTGCGAAAAGTGTTTTTTCCACACTAATACAAGTGCAAAAGTGGTTTCCTGCACCAACACAAGTGCGCAAAGTGGTTTTTCAACACTAACACAAGTGCAAAAAGTGGTTTTTCCACACTAATACAAGTGCAAAAGTGGTTTCCTGCACCAATACAAGTGCGAAAAGTGGTTTTTCAACACTAACACAAGTGCGAAAAGGGGTTTTTCCACACTAATACAAGTGCAAAAGTGGTTTCCTGCACCAACACAAGTGCGAAAAGTGGTTTTTCAACACTAACACAAGTGCGAAAAGTGGTTTTTCAACACTAACACAAGTGCGAAAAGTGGTTTTTCCACACTAATACAAGTGCAAAAGTGGTTTCCTGCACCAATACAAGTGTGAAAAGTGGTTTTTCAACACTAACACAAGTGCAAAAAGTGGTTTTTCAACACTATCACAAGTGCAAAAAGTGTTTTTTCCACACTAATACAAGTGCAAAAGTGGTTTCCTGCACCAACACAAGTGCGAAAAGTGGTTTTTCAACACTAACACAAGTGCGAAAAGTGGTTTTTCAACACTAACACAAGTGCGAAAAGTGGTTTTTCCACACTAATACAAGTGCAAAAGTGGTTTCCTGCACCAATACAAGTGCGAAAAGTGGTTTTTCAACACTAACACAAGTGCAAAAAGTGGTTTTTCAACACTATCACAAGTGCAAAAAGTGTTTTTTCCACACTAATACAAGTGCAAAAGTGGTTTCCTGCACCAACACAAGTGCGAAAAGTGGTTTTTCAACACTAACACAAGTGCGAAAAGTGGTTTTTCAACACTAACTTAAGTGCGAAAAGTGGTTTTTCCACACTAATACAAGTGCAAAAGTGGTTTCCTGCACCAACACAAGTGCGAAAAGTGGTTTTTCAACACTAACACAAGTGCGAAAAGTGGTTTTTCAACACTAACACAAGTGCAAAAAGTGTTTTTTCCACACTAATACAAGTGCAAAGGTGGTTTCCTGCACCAACACAAGTGCGAAAAGTGGTTTTTCAAC
Organism: Myxine glutinosa; assembly: GCF_964187855.1. Classification (NCBI taxonomy): domain Eukaryota; kingdom Metazoa; phylum Chordata; class Myxini; order Myxiniformes; family Myxinidae; genus Myxine; species Myxine glutinosa. The sequence continues at coordinate 113,711 of NW_027616619.1, read as the reverse complement.
ACTAACACAAGTGCGAAAAGTGGTTTTTCAACACTAACACAAGTGCGAAAAGTGGTTTTTCAATACTAACACAAGTGCGAAAAGTGGTTTTTCCACACTAATACAAGTGTAAAAGTGGTTTCCTGCACCAACACAAGTGCGAAAAGTGGTTTTTCAACACTAACACAAGTGCGAAAAGTGGTTTATCAACACTATCACAAGTGCAAAAGTGGCTTCCTGCACCAACACAAGTGCGAAAAGTGGTTTTTCAACACTAACACAAGTGCGAAAAGTGGTTTTTCAACACTAACACAAGTGCGAAAAGTGTTTTTTCCACACTAATACAAGTGCAAAAGTGGTTTCCTGCACCAACACAAGTGCGAAAAGTGGTTTTTCAACACTAACACAGTGCGAAAAGTGGTTTTTCAACACTAACACAAGTGCAAAAAGTGTTTTTTCCACACTAATACAAGTGCAAAAGTGGTTTGCTGCACCAACACAAGTGCGAAATGTGGTTTTTCCACACTAATACAAGTGCAAAAGTGGTTTCCTGCACCAATACAAGTGCGAAAAGTGGTTTTTCAACACTAACACAAGTGCGAAAAGTGTTTTTTGAACACTATCACAAGTGCAAAAAGTGGTTTTTCAACACTAACACAAGTGCGAAAAGTGGTTTTTCAACACTAACACAAGTGCGAAAAGTGGTTTTTCAACACTAACACAAGTGCGAAAAGTGGTTTTTCAACACTAACACAAGTGCGAAAAGTGGTTTTTCCACACTAATACAAGTGCAAAAGTGGTTTTTCAACACTAATACAAGTGCAAAAGTGGTTTCCTGCACCAACACAAGTGCGAAAAGTGGTTTTTCAACACTAACACAAGTGCAAAAAGTGGTTTTTCAACACTAACACAAGTGCGAAAAGTGGTTTTTCCACACTAATACAAGTGCAAAAGTGGTTTCCTGCACCAACACAAGTGCGAAAAGTGGTTTTTCAACATTAACACAAGTGCGAAAAGTGGTTTTTTCAACACTATCACAAGTGCAAAAAGTGTTTTGTCCACACTAATACAAGTGCAAAAGTGGTTTCCTGCACCAACACAAGTGCGAAAAGTGGTTTTTCAACACTATCACAAGTGCAAAAAGTGTTTTGTCCACACTAATACAAGTGCAAAAGTGGTTTCCTGCACCAACACAAGTGCGAAAAGTGGTTTTTCCACACTAATACAAGTGCAAAAGTGGTTTCCTGCACCAACACAAGTGCGAAAAGTGGTTTTTCAACACTAACACAAGTGCGAAAAGTGGTTTTTCAACACTAAGACAAGTGCGAAAAGTGGTTTTTCAATACTAACACAAGTGCGAAAAGTGGTTTTTCCACACTAATACAAGTGTAAAAGTGGTTTCCTGCACCAACACAAGTGCGAAAAGTGGTTTTTCAACACTAACACAAGTGCGAAAAGTGGTTTATCAACACTATCACAAGTGCAAAAAGTGTTTTTTCCACACTAATACAAGTGCAAAAGTGGTTTCCTGCACCAACACAAGTGCGAAAAGTGGTTTTTCAACACTAACACAAGTGCGAAAAGTGGTTTTTCAACACTAACACAAGTGCGAAAAGTGTTTTTTCCACACTAATACAAGTGCAAAAGTGGTTTCCTGCACCAACACAAGTGCGAAAAGTGGTTTTTCAACACTAACACAAGTGCAAAAAGTGGTTTTTCAACACTATCACAAGTGCAAAAAGTGTTTTTTCCACACTAATACAAGTGCAAAAGTGGTTTCCTGCACCAACACAAGTGCGAAATGTGGTTTTTCCACACTAATACAAGTGCAAAAGTGGTTTCCTGCACCAATACATGTGCGAAAAGTGGTTTTTCAACACTAACACAAGTGCGAAAAGTGTTTTTTGAACACTATCACAAGTGCAAAAAGTGGTTTTTCAACACTAACACAAGTGCGAAAAGTGGTTTTTCAACACTAACACAAGTGCGAAAAGTGGTTTTTCAACACTAACACAAGTGCGAAAAGTGGTTTTTCAACACTAACACAAGTGCGAAAAGTGGTTTTTCCACACTAATACAAGTGCAAAAGTGGTTTTTCAACACTAACACAAGTGCAAAAAGTGGTTTTTCCACACTAACACAAGTGCAAAAAGTGGTTTTTCCACACTAATACAAGTGCAAAAGTGGTTTCCTGCACCAATACAAGTGCGAAAAGTGGTTTTTCAACACTAACACAAGTGCGAAAAGGGGTTTTTCAACACTATCACAAGTGCAAAAAGTGTTTTTTCCACACTAATACAAGTGCAAGAGTGGTTTCCTGCACCAACACAAGTGCGAAAAGTGGTTTTTCAACACTAACACAAGTGCGAAAAGTGGTTTTTCAACACTAACACAAGTGTGAAAAGTGTTTTTTGAACACTATCACAAGTGCAAAAAGTGGTTTTTCAACACTAACACAAGTGCGAAAAGTGGTTTTTCAACACTAACACAAGTGCGAAAAGTGGTTTTTCAACACTAACACAAGCGCGAAAAGTGGTTTTTCAACACTAACACAAGTGCGAAAAGTGGTTTTTCCACACTAATACAAGTGCAAAAGTGGTTTTTCAACACTAACACAAGTGCAAAAAGTGGTTTTTCCACACTAATACAAGTGCAAAAGTGGTTTCCTGCACCAACACAAGTGCGAAAAGTGGTTTTTCAACACTAACACAAGTGCAAAAAGTGGTTTTTTCAACACTAACTTAAGTGCGAAAAGTGTTTTTTCCACACTAATACAAGTGCAAAAGTGGTTTCCTGCACCAACACAAGTGCGAAAAGTGGTTTTTCAACACTAACACAAGTGCGAAAAGTGGTTTTTCAACACTAACACAAGTGCGAAAAGTGTTTTTTCCACACTAATACAAGTGCAAAAGTGGTTTCCTGCACCAACACAAGTGCGAAAAGTGGTTTTTCAACACTAACACAAGTGCGAAAAGTGGTTTTTCAACACTAACACAAGTGCGAAAAGTGGTTTTTCAATACTAACACAAGTGCAAAAAGTGGTTTTTCCACACTAATACAAGTGTAAAAGTGGTTTCCTGCACCAACACAAGTGCGAAAAGTGGTTTATCAACACTATCACAAGTGCAAAAAGTGTTTTTTCCTCACTAATACAAGTGCAAAAGTGGTTTCCTGCACCAACACAAGTGCGAAAAGTGGTTTTTCAACACTAACACAAGTGCGAAAAGTGGTTTTTCAACACTAACACAAGTGCGAAAAGTGTTTTTTCCACACTAATACAAGTGCAAAAGTGGTTTCCTGCACCAACACAAGTGCGAAAAGTGGTTTTTCAACACTAACACAAGTGCGAAAAGTGGTTTTTCAACACTATCACAAGTGCAAAAAGTGTTTTTTCCACACTAATACAAGTGCAAAAGTGGTTTCCTGCACCAACACAAGTGCGAAATGTGGTTTTTCCACACTAATACAAGTGCAAAAGTGGTTTCCTGCACCAATACAAGTGCGAAAAGTGGTTTTTCAACACTAACACAAGTGCGAAAAGTGTTTTTTGAACACTATCACAAGTGCAAAAAGTGGTTTTTCAACACTAACACAAGTGCGAAAAGTGGTTTTTCAACACTAACACAAGTGCGAAAAGTGGTTTTTCAACACTAACACAAGTGCGAAAAGTGGTTTTTCAACACTAACACAAGTGCGAAAAGTGGTTTTTCCACACTAATACAAGTGCAAAAGTGGTTTTTCAACACTAATACAAGTGCAAAAGTGGTTTCCTGCACCAACACAAGTGCGAAAATTGGTTTTTCAACACTAACACAAGTGCAAAAAGTGGTTTTTCAACACTAACACAAGTGCGAAAAGTGGTTTTTCCACACTAATACAAGTGCAAAAGTGGTTTCCTGCACCAACACAAGTGCGAAAAGTGGTTTTTCAACATTAACACAAGTGCAAAAAGTGGTTTTTCAACACTATCACAAGTGCAAAAAGTGTTTTGTCCACACTAATACAAGTGCAAAAGTGGTTTCCTGCACCAACACAAGTGCGAAAAGTGGTTTTTCAACACTATCACAAGTGCAAAAAGTGTTTTGTCCACACTAATACAAGTGCAAAAGTGGTTTCCTGCACCAACACAAGTGCGAAAAGTGGTTTTTCCACACTAATACAAGTGCAAAAGTGGTTTCCTGCACCAACACAAGTGCGAAAAGTGGTTTTTCAACACTAACACAAGTGCGAAAAGTAGTTTTTCAACACTAAGACAAGTGCGAAAAGTGGTTTTTCAATACTAACACAAGTGCGAAAAGTGGTTTTTCCACACTAATACAAGTGTAAAAGTGGTTTCCTGCACCAACACAAGTGCGAAAAGTGGTTTTTCAACACTAACACAAGTGCGAAAAGTGGTTTATCAACACTATCACAAGTGCAAAAAGTGTTTTTTCCACACTAATGCAAGTGCAAAAGTGGTTTCCTGCACCAACACAAGTGCGAAAAGTGGTTTTTCAACACTAACACAAGTGCGAAAAGTGGTTTTTCAACACTAACACAAGTGCGAAAAGTGTTTTTTCCACACTAATACAAGTGCAAAAGTGGTTTCCTGCACCAACACAAGTGCGAAAAGTGGTTTTTCAACACTAACACAAGTGCGAAAAGTGGTTTTTCAACACTATCACAAGTGCAAAAAGTGTTTTTTCCACACTAATACAAGTGCAAAAGTGGTTTCCTGCACCAACACAAGTGCGAAATGTGGTTTTTCCACACTAATACAAGTGCAAAAGTGGTTTCCTGCACCAATACAAGTGCGAAAAGTGGTTTTTCAACACTAACACAAGTGCGAAAAGTGTTTTTTGAACACTAACACAAGTGCGAAAAGTGGTTTATCAACACTATCACAAGTGCAAAAGTGGCTTCCTGCACCAACACAAGTGCGAAAAGTGGTTTTTCAACACTAACACAAGTGCGAAAAGTGGTTTTTCAACACTAACACAAGTGCGAAAAGTGTTTTTTCCACACTAATACAAGTGCAAAAGTGGTTTCCTGCACCAACACAAGTGCGAAAAGTGGTTTTTCAACACTAACACAGTGCGAAAAGTGGTTTTTCAACACTAACACAAGTGCAAAAAGTGTTTTTTCCACACTAATACAAGTGCAAAAGTGGTTTCCTGCACCAACACAAGTGCGAGATGTGGTTTTTCCACACTAATACAAGTGCAAAAGTGGTTTCCTGCACCAATACAAGTGCGAAAAGTGGTTTTTCAACACTAACACAAGTGCGAAAAGTGTTTTTTGAACACTATCACAAGTGCAAAAAGTGGTTTTTCAACACTAACACAAGTGCGAAAAGTGGTTTTTCAACACTAACACAAGTGCGAAAAGTGGTTTTTCAACACTAACACAAGTGCGAAAAGTGGTTTTTCAACACTAACACAAGTGCGAAAAGTGGTTTTTCCACACTAATACAAGTGCAAAAGTGGTTTTTCAACACTAATACAAGTGCAAAAGTGGTTTCCTGCACCAACACAAGTGCGAAAAGTGGTTTTTCAACACTAATACAAGTGCAAAAAGTGGTTTTTCAACACTAACACAAGTGCGAAAAGTGGTTTTTCCACACTAATACAAGTGCAAAAGTGGTTTCCTGCACCAATACAAGTGCGAAAAGTGGTTTTTCAACACTAACACAAGTGCAAAAAGTGGTTTTTCAACACTATCACAAGTGCAAAAAGTGTTTTTTCCACACTAATACAAGTGCAAAAGTGGTTTCCTGCACCAACACAAGTGCGAAAAGTGGTTTTTCAACACTAACACAAGTGCGAAAAGTGGTTTTTCAACACTAACTTAAGTGCGAAAAGTGGTTTTTCCACACTAATACAAGTGCAAAAGTGGTTTCCTGCACCAACACAAGTGCGAAAAGTGGTTTTTCAACACTAACACAAGTGCGAAAAGTGGTTTTTCAACACTAACACAAGTGCAAAAAGTGTTTTTTCCACACTAATACAAGTGCAAAGGTGGTTTCCTGCACCAACACAAGTGCGAAAAGTGGTTTTTCAACACTAACACAAGTGCGAAAAGTGGTTTTTCAACACTAACACAAGTGCGAAAAGTGGTTTTTCAATACTAACACAAGTGCGAAAAGTGGTTTTTCCACACTAATACAAGTGTAAAAGTGGTTTCCTGCACCAACACAAGTGCGAAAAGTGGTTTTTCAACACTAACACAAGTGCGAAAAGTGGTTTATCAACACTATCACAAGTGCAAAAGTGGCTTCCTGCACCAACACAAGTGCGAAAAGTGGTTTTTCAACACTAACACAAGTGCGAAAAGTGGTTTTTCAACACTAACACAAGTGCGAAAAGTGTTTTTTCCACACTAATACAAGTGCAAAAGTGGTTTCCTGCACCAACACAAGTGCGAAAAGTGGTTTTTCAACACTAACACAGTGCGAAAAGTGGTTTTTCAACACTAACACAAGTGCAAAAAGTGTTTTTTCCACACTAATACAAGTGCAAAAGTGGTTTCCTGCACCAACACAAGTGCGAAATGTGGTTTTTCCACACTAATACAAGTGCAAAAGTGGTTTCCTGCACCAATACAAGTGCGAAAAGTGGTTTTTCAACACTAACACAAGTGCGAAAAGTGTTTTTTGAACACTATCACAAGTGCAAAAAGTGGTTTTTCAACACTAACACAAGTGCGAAAAGTGGTTTTTCAACACTAACACAAGTGCGAAAAGTGGTTTTTCAACACTAACACAAGTGCGAAAAGTGGTTTTTCAACACTAACACAAGTGCGAAAAGTGGTTTTTCCACACTAATACAAGTGCAAAAGTGGTTTTTCAACACTAATACAAGTGCAAAAGTGGTTTCCTGCACCAACACAAGTGCGAAAAGTGGTTTTTCAACACTAACACAAGTGCAAAAAGTGGTTTTTCAACACTAACACAAGTGCGAAAAGTGGTTTTTCCACACTAATACAAGTGCAAAAGTGGTTTCCTGCACCAACACAAGTGCGAAAAGTGGTTTTTCAACATTAACACAAGTGCGAAAAGTGGTTTTTCAACACTATCACAAGTGCAAAAAGTGTTTTGTCCACACTAATACAAGTGCAAAAGTGGTTTCCTGCACCAACACAAGTGCGAAAAGTGGTTTTTCAACACTATCACAAGTGCAAAAAGTGTTTTGTCCACACTAATACAAGTGCAAAAGTGGTTTCCTGCACCAACACAAGTGCGAAAAGTGGTTTTTCCACACTAATACAAGTGCAAAAGTGGTTTCCTGCACCAACACAAGTGCGAAAAGTGGTTTTTCAACACTAACACAAGTGCGAAAAGTGGTTTTTCAACACTAAGACAAGTGCGAAAAGTGGTTTTTCAATACTAACACAAGTGCGAAAAGTGGTTTTTCCACACTAATACAAGTGTAAAAGTGGTTTCCTGCACCAACACAAGTGCGAAAAGTGGTTTTTCAACACTAACACAAGTGCGAAAAGTGGTTTATCAACACTATCACAAGTGCAAAAAGTGTTTTTTCCACACTAATACAAGTGCAAAAGTGGTTTCCTGCACCAACACAAGTGCGAAAAGTGGTTTTTCAACACTAACACAAGTGCGAAAAGTGGTTTTTCAACACTAACACAAGTGCGAAAAGTGTTTTTTCCACACTAATACAAGTGCAAAAGTGGTTTCCTGCACCAACACAAGTGCGAAAAGTGGTTTTTCAACACTAACACAAGTGCAAAAAGTGGTTTTTCAACACTATCACAAGTGCAAAAAGTGTTTTTTCCACACTAATACAAGTGCAAAAGTGGTTTCCTGCACCAACACAAGTGCGAAATGTGGTTTTTCCACACTAATACAAGTGCAAAAGTGGTTTCCTGCACCAATACATGTGCGAAAAGTGGTTTTTCAACACTAACACAAGTGCGAAAAGTGTTTTTTGAACACTATCACAAGTGCAAAAAGTGGTTTTTCAACACTAACACAAGTGCGAAAAGTGGTTTTTCAACACTAACACAAGTGCGAAAAGTGGTTTTTCAACACTAACACAAGTGCGAAAAGTGGTTTTTCAACACTAACACAAGTGCGAAAAGTGGTTTTTCCACACTAATACAAGTGCAAAAGTGGTTTTTCAACACTAACACAAGTGCAAAAAGTGGTTTTTCCACACTAACACAAGTGCAAAAAGTGGTTTTTCCACACTAATACAAGTGCAAAAGTGGTTTCCTGCACCAATACAAGTGCGAAAAGTGGTTTTTCAACACTAACACAAGTGCGAAAAGGGGTTTTTCAACACTATCACAAGTGCAAAAAGTGTTTTTTCCACACTAATACAAGTGCAAGAGTGGTTTCCTGCACCAACACAAGTGCGAAAAGTGGTTTTTCAACACTAACACAAGTGCGAAAAGTGGTTTTTCAACACTAACACAAGTGTGAAAAGTGTTTTTTGAACACTATCACAAGTGCAAAAAGTGGTTTTTCAACACTAACACAAGTGCGAAAAGTGGTTTTTCAACACTAACACAAGTGCGAAAAGTGGTTTTTCAACACTAACACAAGCGCGAAAAGTGGTTTTTCAACACTAACACAAGTGCGAAAAGTGGTTTTTCCACACTAATACAAGTGCAAAAGTGGTTTTTCAACACTAACACAAGTGCAAAAAGTGGTTTTTCCACACTAATACAAGTGCAAAAGTGGTTTCCTGCACCAACACAAGTGCGAAAAGTGGTTTTTCAACACTAACACAAGTGCAAAAAGTGGTTTTTCAACACTAACTTAAGTGCGAAAAGTGTTTTTTCCACACTAATACAAGTGCAAAAGTGGTTTCCTGCACCAACACAAGTGCGAAAAGTGGTTTTTCAACACTAACACAAGTGCGAAAAGTGGTTTTTCAACACTAACACAAGTGCGAAAAGTGTTTTTTCCACACTAATACAAGTGCAAAAGTGGTTTCCTGCACCAACACAAGTGCGAAAAGTGGTTTTTCAACACTAACACAAGTGCGAAAAGTGGTTTTTCAACACTAACACAAGTGCGAAAAGTGGTTTTTCAATACTAACACAAGTGCAAAAAGTGGTTTTTCCACACTAATACAAGTGTAAAAGTGGTTTCCTGCACCAACACAAGTGCGAAAAGTGGTTTATCAACACTATCACAAGTGCAAAAAGTGTTTTTTCCTCACTAATACAAGTGCAAAAGTGGTTTCCTGCACCAACACAAGTGCGAAAAGTGGTTTTTCAACACTAACACAAGTGCGAAAAGTGGTTTTTCAACACTATCACAAGTGCAAAAAGTGTTTTTTCCACACTAATACAAGTGCAAAAGTGGTTTCCTGCACCAACACAAGTGCGAAATGTGGTTTTTCCACACTAATACAAGTGCAAAAGTGGTTTCCTGCACCAATACAAGTGCGAAAAGTGGTTTTTCAACACTAACACAAGTGCGAAAAGTGTTTTTTGAACACTATCACAAGTGCAAAAAGTGGTTTTTCAACACTAACACAAGTGCGAAAAGTGGTTTTTCAACACTAACACAAGTGCGAAAAGTGGTTTTTCAACACTAACACAAGTGCGAAAAGTGGTTTTTCAACACTAACACAAGTGCGAAAAGTGGTTTTTCCACACTAATACAAGTGCAAAAGTGGTTTTTCAACACTAATACAAGTGCAAAAGTGGTTTCCTGCACCAACACAAGTGCGAAAATTGGTTTTTCAACACTAACACAAGTGCAAAAAGTGGTTTTTCAACACTAACACAAGTGCGAAAAGTGGTTTTTCCACACTAATACAAGTGCAAAAGTGGTTTCCTGCACCAACACAAGTGCGAAAAGTGGTTTTTCAACATTAACACAAGTGCAAAAAGTGGTTTTTCAACACTATCACAAGTGCAAAAAGTGTTTTGTCCACACTAATACAAGTGCAAAAGTGGTTTCCTGCACCAACACAAGTGCGAAAAGTGGTTTTTCAACACTATCACAAGTGCAAAAAGTGTTTTGTCCACACTAATACAAGTGCAAAAGTGGTTTCCTGCACCAACACAAGTGCGAAAAGTGGTTTTTCCACACTAATACAAGTGCAAAAGTGGTTTCCTGCACCAACACAAGTGCGAAAAGTGGTTTTTCAACACTAACACAAGTGCGAAAAGTAGTTTTTCAACACTAAGACAAGTGCGAAAAGTGGTTTTTCAATACTAACACAAGTGCGAAAAGTGGTTTTTCCACACTAATACAAGTGTAAAAGTGGTTTCCTGCACCAACACAAGTGCGAAAAGTGGTTTTTCAACACTAACACAAGTGCGAAAAGTGGTTTATCAACACTATCACAAGTGCAAAAAGTGTTTTTTCCACACTAATACAAGTGCAAAAGTGGTTTCCTGCACCAACACAAGTGCGAAAAGTGGTTTTTCAACACTAACACAAGTGCGAAAAGTGGTTTTTCAACACTAACACAAGTGCGAAAAGTGTTTTTTCCACACTAATACAAGTGCAAAAGTGGTTTCCTGCACCAACACAAGTGCGAAAAGTGGTTTTTCAACACTAACACAAGTGCGAAAAGTGGTTTTTCAACACTATCACAAGTGCAAAAAGTGTTTTTTCCACACTAATACAAGTGCAAAAGTGGTTTCCTGCACCAACACAAGTGCGAAATGTGGTTTTTCCACACTAATACAAGTGCAAAAGTGGTTTCCTGCACCAATACAAGTGCGAAAAGTGGTTTTTCAACACTAACACAAGTGCGAAAAGTGTTTTTTGAACACTAACACAAGTGCGAAAAGTGGTTTATCAACACTATCACAAGTGCAAAAGTGGCTTCCTGCACCAACACAAGTGCGAAAAGTGGTTTTTCAACACTAACACAAGTGCGAAAAGTGGTTTTTCAACACTAACACAAGTGCGAAAAGTGTTTTTTCCACACTAATACAAGTGCAAAAGTGGTTTCCTGCACCAACACAAGTGCGAAAAGTGGTTTTTCAACACTAACACAGTGCGAAAAGTGGTTTTTCAACACTAACACAAGTGCAAAAAGTGTTTTTCCACACTAATACAAGTGCAAAAGTGGTTTCCTGCACCAACACAAGTGCGAGATGTGGTTTTTCCACACTAATACAAGTGCAAAAGTCGTTTCCTGCACCAATACAAGTGCGAAAAGTGGTTTTTCAACACTAACACAAGTGCGAAAAGTGTTTTTTGAACACTATCACAAGTGCAAAAAGTGGTTTTTCAACACTAACACAAGTGCGAAAAGTGGTTTTTCAACACTAACACAAGTGCGAAAAGTGGTTTTTCAACACTAACACAAGTGCGAAAAGTGGTTTTTCAACACTAACACAAGTGCGAAAAGTGGTTTTTCCACACTAATACAAGTGCAAAAGTGGTTTTTCAACACTAATACAAGTGCAAAAGTGGTTTCCTGCACCAACACAAAGTGCGAAAAGTGGTTTTTCAACACTAACACAAGTGCAAAAAGTGGTTTTTCAACACTAACACAAGTGCGAAAAGTGGTTTTTCCACACTAATACAAGTGCAAAAGTGGTTTCCTGCACCAACACAAGTGCGAAAAGTGGTTTTTCAACATTAACACAAGTGCGAAAAGTGGTTTTTCAACACTATCACAAGTGCAAAAAGTGTTTTGTCCACACTAATACAAGTGCAAAAGTGGTTTCCTGCACCAACACAAGTGCGAAAAGTGGTTTTTCAACACTATCACAAGTGCAAAAAGTGTTTTGTCCACACTAATACAAGTGCAAAAGTGGTTTCCTGCACCAACACAAGTGCGAAAAGTGGTTTTTCCACACTAATACAAGTGCAAAAGTGGTTTCCTGCACCAACACAAGTGCGAAAAGTGGTTTTTCAACACTAACACAAGTGCGAAAAGTGGTTTTTCAACACTAAGACAAGTGCGAAAAGTGGTTTTTCAATACTAACACAAGTGCGAAAAGTGGTTTTTCCACACTAATACAAGTGTAAAAGTGGTTTCCTGCACCAACACAAGTGCGAAAAGTGGTTTTTCAACACTAACACAAGTGCGAAAAGTGGTTTATCAACACTATCACAAGTGCAAAAAGTGTTTTTTCCACACTAATACAAGTGCAAAAGTGGTTTCCTGCACCAACACAAGTGCGAAAAGTGGTTTTTCAACACTAACACAAGTGCGAAAAGTGGTTTTTCAACACTAACACAAGTGCGAAAAGTGTTTTTTCCACACTAATACAAGTGCAAAAGTGGTTTCCTGCACCAACACAAGTGCGAAAAGTGGTTTTTCAACACTAACACAAGTGCAAAAAGTGGTTTTTCAACACTATCACAAGTGCAAAAAGTGTTTTTTCCACACTAATACAAGTGCAAAAGTGGTTTCCTGCACCAACACAAGTGCGAAATGTGGTTTTTCCACACTAATACAAGTGCAAAAGTGGTTTCCTGCACCAATACAAGTGCGAAAAGTGGTTTTTCAACACTAACACAAGTGCGAAAAGTGTTTTTTGAACACTATCACAAGTGCAAAAAGTGGTTTTTCAACACTAACACAAGTGCGAAAAGTGGTTTTTCAACACTAACACAAGTGCGAAAAGTGGTTTTTCAACACTAACACAAGTGCGAAAAGTGGTTTTTCAACACTAACACAAGTGCGAAAAGTGGTTTTTCCACACTAATACAAGTGCAAAAGTGGTTTTTCAACACTAACACAAGTGCAAAAAGTGGTTTTTCCACACTAACACAAGTGCAAAAAGTGGTTTTTCCACACTAATACAAGTGCAAAAGTGGTTTCCTGCACCAATACAAGTGCGAAAAGTGGTTTTTCAACACTAACACAAGTGCGAAAAGGGGTTTTTCAACACTATCACAAGTGCGAAAAGTGGTTTTTCAACACTAACACAAGTGCGAAAAGTGGTTTTTCCACACTAATACAAGTGCAAAAGTGGTTTTTCAACACTAATACAAGTGCAAAAGTGGTTTCCTGCACCAACACAAGTGCGAAAAGTGGTTTTTCAACACTAACACAAGTGCAAAAAGTGGTTTTTCAACACTAACACAAGTGCGAAAAGTGGTTTTTCCACACTAATACAAGTGCAAAAGTGGTTTCCTGCACCAACACAAGTGCGAAAAGTGGTTTTTCAACATTAACACAAGTGCGAAAAGTGGTTTTTCAACACTATCACAAGTGCAAAAAGTGTTTTGTCCACACTAATACAAGTGCAAAAGTGGTTTCCTGCACCAACACAAGTGCGAAAAGTGGTTTTTCAACACTATCACAAGTGCAAAAAGTGTTTTGTCCACACTAATACAAGTGCAAAAGTGGTTTCCTGCACCAACACAAGTGCGAAAAGTGGTTTTTCCACACTAATACAAGTGCAAAAGTGGTTTCCTGCACCAACACAAGTGCGAAAAGTGGTTTTTCAACACTAACACAAGTGCGAAAAGTGGTTTTTCAACACTAAGACAAGTGCGAAAAGTGGTTTTTCAATACTAACACAAGTGCGAAAAGTGGTTTTTCCACACTAATACAAGTGTAAAAGTGGTTTCCTGCACCAACACAAGTGCGAAAAGTGGTTTTTCAACACTAACACAAGTGCGAAAAGTGGTTTATCAACACTATCACAAGTGCAAAAAGTGTTTTTTCCACACTAATACAAGTGCAAAAGTGGTTTCCTGCACCAACACAAGTGCGAAAAGTGGTTTTTCAACACTAACACAAGTGCGAAAAGTGGTTTTTCAACACTAACACAAGTGCGAAAAGTGTTTTTTCCACACTAATACAAGTGCAAAAGTGGTTTCCTGCACCAACACAAGTGCGAAAAGTGGTTTTTCAACACTAACACAAGTGCAAAAAGTGGTTTTTCAACACTATCACAAGTGCAAAAAGTGTTTTTTCCACACTAATACAAGTGCAAAAGTGGTTTCCTGCACCAACACAAGTGCGAAATGTGGTTTTTCCACACTAATACAAGTGCAAAAGTGGTTTCCTGCACCAATACAAGTGCGAAAAGTGGTTTTTCAACACTAACACAAGTGCGAAAAGTGTTTTTTGAACACTATCACAAGTGCAAAAAGTGGTTTTTCAACACTAACACAAGTGCGAAAAGTGGTTTTTCAACACTAACACAAGTGCGAAAAGTGGTTTTTCAACACTAACACAAGTGCGAAAAGTGGTTTTTCAACACTAACACAAGTGCGAAAAGTGGTTTTTCCACACTAATACAAGTGCAAAAGTGGTTTTTCAACACTAACACAAGTGCAAAAAGTGGTTTTTCCACACTAACACAAGTGCAAAAAGTGGTTTTTCCACACTAATACAAGTGCAAAAGTGGTTTCCTGCACCAATACAAGTGCGAAAAGTGGTTTTTCAACACTAACACAAGTGCGAAAAGGGGTTTTTCAACACTATCACAAGTGCAAAAAGTGTTTTTTCCACACTAATACAAGTGCAAGAGTGGTTTCCTGCACCAACACAAGTGCGAAAAGTGGTTTTTCAACACTAACACAAGTGCGAAAAGTGGTTTTTCAACACTAACACAAGTGTGAAAAGTGTTTTTTGAACACTATCACAAGTGCAAAAAGTGGTTTTTCAACACTAACACAAGTGCGAAAAGTGGTTTTTCAACACTAACACAAGTGCGAAAAGTGGTTTTTCAACACTAACACAAGCGCGAAAAGTGGTTTTTCAACACTAACACAAGTGCGAAAAGTGGTTTTTCCACACTAATACAAGTGCAAAAGTGGTTTTTCAACACTAACACAAGTGCAAAAAGTGGTTTTTCCACACTAATACAAGTGCAAAAGTGGTTTCCTGCACCAACACAAGTGCGAAAAGTGGTTTTTCAACACTAACACAAGTGCAAAAAGTGGTTTTTCAACACTAACTTAAGTGCGAAAAGTGTTTTTTCCACACTAATACAAGTGCAAAAGTGGTTTCCTGCACCAACACAAGTGCGAAAAGTGGTTTTTCAACACTAACACAAGTGCGAAAAGTGGTTTTTCAACACTAACACAAGTGCGAAAAGTGTTTTTTCCACACTAATACAAGTGCAAAAGTGGTTTCCTGCACCAACACAAGTGCGAAAAGTGGTTTTTCAACACTAACACAAGTGCGAAAAGTGGTTTTTCAACACTAACACAAGTGCGAAAAGTGGTTTTTCAATACTAACACAAGTGCAAAAAGTGGTTTTTCCACACTAATACAAGTGTAAAAGTGGTTTCCTGCACCAACACAAGTGCGAAAAGTGGTTTATCAACACTATCACAAGTGCAAAAAGTGTTTTTTCCTCACTAATACAAGTGCAAAAGTGGTTTCCTGCACCAACACAAGTGCGAAAAGTGGTTTTTCAACACTAACACAAGTGCGAAAAGTGGTTTTTCAACACTAACACAAGTGCGAAAAGTGTTTTTTCCACACTAATACAAGTGCAAAAGTGGTTTCCTGCACCAACACAAGTGCGAAAAGTGGTTTTTCAACACTAACACAAGTGCGAAAAGTGGTTTTTCAACACTATCACAAGTGCAAAAAGTGTTTTTTCCACACTAATACAAGTGCAAAAGTGGTTTCCTGCACCAACACAAGTGCGAAATGTGGTTTTTCCACACTAATACAAGTGCAAAAGTGGTTTCCTGCACCAATACAAGTGCGAAAAGTGGTTTTTCAACACTAACACAAGTGCGAAAAGTGTTTTTTGAACACTATCACAAGTGCAAAAAGTGGTTTTTCAACACTAACACAAGTGCGAAAAGTGGTTTTTCAACACTAACACAAGTGCGAAAAGTGGTTTTTCAACACTAACACAAGTGCGAAAAGTGGTTTTTCAACACTAACACAAGTGCGAAAAGTGGTTTTTCCACACTAATACAAGTGCAAAAGTGGTTTTTCAACACTAATACAAGTGCAAAAGTGGTTTCCTGCACCAACACAAGTGCGAAAATTGGTTTTTCAACACTAACACAAGTGCAAAAAGTGGTTTTTCAACACTAACACAAGTGCGAAAAGTGGTTTTTCCACACTAATACAAGTGCAAAAGTGGTTTCCTGCACCAACACAAGTGCGAAAAGTGGTTTTTCAACATTAACACAAGTGCAAAAAGTGGTTTTTCAACACTATCACAAGTGCAAAAAGTGTTTTGTCCACACTAATACAAGTGCAAAAGTGGTTTCCTGCACCAACACAAGTGCGAAAAGTGGTTTTTCAACACTATCACAAGTGCAAAAAGTGTTTTGTCCACACTAATACAAGTGCAAAAGTGGTTTCCTGCACCAACACAAGTGCGAAAAGTGGTTTTTCCACACTAATACAAGTGCAAAAGTGGTTTCCTGCACCAACACAAGTGCGAAAAGTGGTTTTTCAACACTAACACAAGTGCGAAAAGTAGTTTTTCAACACTAAGACAAGTGCGAAAAGTGGTTTTTCAATACTAACACAAGTGCGAAAAGTGGTTTTTCCACACTAATACAAGTGTAAAAGTGGTTTCCTGCCCCAACACAAGTGCGAAAAGTGGTTTTTCAACACTAACACAAGTGCGAAAAGTGGTTTTTCAACACTAACACAAGTGCGAAAAGTGTTTTTTCCACACTAATACAAGTGCAAAAGTGGTTTCCTGCACCAACACAAGTGCGAAAAGTGGTTTTTCAACACTAACACAAGTGCGAAAAGTGGTTTTTCAACACTATCACAAGTGCAAAGAGTGTTTTTTCCACACTAATACAAGTGCAAAAGTGGTTTCCTGCACCAACACAAGTGCGAAATGTGGTTTTTCCACACTAATACAAGTGCAAAAGTGGTTTCCTGCACCAATACAATTGCGAAAAGTGGTTTTTCAACACTAACACAAGTGCGAAAAGTGTTTTTTGAACACTATCACAAGTGCAAAAAGTGGTTTTTCAACACTAACACAAGTGCGAAAAGTAGTTTTTCAACACTAACACAAGTGCGAAAAGTGGTTTTTCAACACTAACACAAGTGCGAAAAGTGGTTTTTCAACACTAACACAAGTGCGAAAAGTGGTTTTTCCACACTAATACAAGTGCAAAAGTGGTTTCCTGCACCAACACAAGTGCGAAAAGTGGTTTTTCAACATTAACACAAGTGCAAAAAGTGGTTTTTCAACACTATCACAAGTGCAAAAAGTGTTTTGTCCACACTAATACAAGTGCAAAAGTGGTTTCCTGCACCAACACAAGTGCGAAAAGTGGTTTTTCAACACTATCACAAGTGCAAAAAGTGTTTTGTCCACACTAATACAAGTGCAAAAGTGGTTTCCTGCACCAACACAAGTGCGAAAAGTGGTTTTTCCACACTAATACAAGTGCAAAAGTGGTTTCCTGCACCAACACAAGTGCGAAAAGTGGTTTTTCAACACTAACACAAGTGCGAAAAGTAGTTTTTCAACACTAAGACAAGTGCGAAAAGTGGTTTTTCAATACTAACACAAGTGCGAAAAGTGGTTTTTCCACACTAATACAAGTGTAAAAGTGGTTTCCTGCCCCAACACAAGTGCGAAAAGTGGTTTTTCAACACTAACACAAGTGCGAAAAGTGGTTTTTCAACACTAACACAAGTGCGAAAAGTGTTTTTTCCACACTAATACAAGTGCAAAAGTGGTTTCCTGCACCAACACAAGTGCGAAAAGTGGTTTTTCAACACTAACACAAGTGCGAAAAGTGGTTTTTCAACACTATCACAAGTGCAAAGAGTGTTTTTTCCACACTAATACAAGTGCAAAAGTGGTTTCCTGCACCAACACAAGTGCGAAATGTGGTTTTTCCACACTAATACAAGTGCAAAAGTGGTTTCCTGCACCAATACAAGTGCGAAAAGTGGTTTTTCAACACTAACACAAGTGCGAAAAGTGTTTTTTGAACACTATCACAAGTGCAAAAAGTGGTTTTTCAACACTAACACAAGTGCGAAAAGTGGTTTTTCAACACTAACACAAGTGCGAAAAGTGGTTTTTCAACACTAACACAAGTGCGAAAAGTGGTTTTTCAACACTAACACAAGTGCGAAAAGTGGTTTTTCCACACTAATACAAGTGCAAAAGTGGTTTTTCAACACTAACACAAGTGCAAAAAGTGGTTTTTCCACACTAACACAAGTGCAAAAAGTGGTTTTTCCACACTAATACAAGTGCAAAAGTGGTTTCCTGCACCAATACAAGTGCGAAAAGTGGTTTTTCAACACTAACACAAGTGCGAAAAGGGGTTTTTCAACACTATCACAAGTGCAAAAAGTGTTTTTTCCACACTAATACAAGTGCAAAAGTGGTTTCCTGCACCAACACAAGTGCGAAAAGTGGTTTTTCAACACTAACACAAGTGCGAAAAGTGGTTTTTCAACACTAACACAAGTGCGAAAAGTGGTTTTTCCACACTAATACAAGTGCAAAAGTGGTTTCCTGCACCAATACAAGTGCGAAAAGTGGTTTTTCAACACTAACACAAGTGCAAAAAGTGGTTTTTCAACACTATCACAAGTGCAAAAAGTGTTTTTTCCACACTAATACAAGTGCAAAAGTGGTTTCCTGCACCAACACAAGTGCGAAAAGTGGTTTTTCAACACTAACACAAGTGCGAAAAGTGGTTTTTCAACACTAACTTAAGTGCGAAAAGTGGTTTTTCCACACTAATACAAGTGCAAAAGTGGTTTCCTGCACCAACACAAGTGCGAAAAGTGGTTTTTCAACACTAACACAAGTGCGAAAAGTGGTTTTTCAACACTAACACAAGTCCGAAAAGTGTTTTTTCCACACTAATACAAGTGCAAAAGTGGTTTCCTGCACCAACACAAGTGCGAAAAGTGGTTTTTCAACACTAACACAAGTGCGAAAAGTGGTTTTTCAACACTAACACAAGTGCGAAAAGTGGTTTTTCAATACTAACACAAGTGCGAAAAGTGGTTTTTCCACACTAATACAAGTGTAAAAGTGGTTTCCTGCACCAACACAAGTGCGAAAAGTGGTTTTTCAACACTAACACAAGTGCGGAAAGTGGTTTATCAACACTATCACAAGTGCAAAAAGTGTTTTTTCCACACTAATACAAGTGCAAAAGTGGTTTTCCTGCACCAACACAAGTGCGAAAAGTGGTTTTTCAACACTAACACAAGTGCGAAAAGTGGTTTTTCAACACTAACACAAGTGCGAAAAGTGTTTTTTCCACACTAATACAAGTGCAAAAGTGGTTTCCTGCACCAACACAAGTGCGAAAAGTGGTTTTTCAACACTAACACAAGTGCGAAAAGTGGTTTTTCAACACTAACACAAGTGCGAAAAGTGGTTTTTCAACACTATCACAAGTGCAAAAAGTGTTTTTTCCACACTAATACAAGTGCAAAAGTGGTTTCCTGCACCAACACAAGTGCGAAATGTGGTTTTTCCACACTAATACAAGTGCAAAAGTGGTTTCCTGCACCAATACAAGTGCGAAAAGTGGTTTTTCAACACTAACACAAGTGCGAAAAGTGTTTTTTGAACACTATCACAAGTGCAAAAAGTGGTTTTTCAACACTAACACAAGTGCGAAAAGTGGTTTTTCAACACTAACACAAGTGCGAAAAGTGGTTTTTCAACACTAACACAAGTGCGAAAAGTGGTTTTACAACACTAACACAAGTGCGAAAAGTGGTTTTTCAACACTAACACAAGTGCGAAAAGTGGTTTTTCCACACTAATACAAGTGCAAAAGTGGTTTTTCAACACTAATACAAGTGCAAAAGTGGTTTCCTGCACCAACACAAGTGCGAAAAGTGGTTTTTCAACACTAACACAAGTGCAAAAAGTGGTTTTTCAACACTAACACAAGTGCGAAAAGTGGTTTTTCCACACTAATACAAGTGCAAAAGTGGTTTCCTGCACCAACACAAGTGCGAAAAGTGGTTTTTCAACATTAACACAAGTGCGAAAAGTGGTTTTTCAACACTAATACAAGTGCAAAAGTGGTTTCCTGCACCAACACAAGTGCAAAAAGTGGTTTTTCAACACTAACACAAGTGCGAAAAGTGGTTTTTCAACACTAACACAAGTGCGAAAAGTGGTTTTTCCACACTAATACAAGTGCAAAAGTGGTTTCCTGCACCAACACAAGTGCGAAAAGTGATTTTTCAACACTAACACAAGTGCGAAAAGTGGTTTTTCAACACTAACACAAGTGCAAAAAGTGGTTTTTCCACACTAATACAAGTGCAAAAGTGGTTTTTCAACACTAACACAAGTGCAAAAAATGGTTTTTCCACACTAATACAAGTGCAAAAGTGGTTTCCTGCACCAACACAAGTGCGAAAAGTGTTTTTTCAACACTAACACAAGTGCGAAACGTGGTTTTTCAACACTATCACAAGTGCAAAAAGTGTTTTTTCCACACTAATACAAGTGCAAAAGTGGTTTCCTGCACCAACACAAGTGCGAAAAGTGGTTTTTCAACACTAACACCAGTGCGAAAAGTGGTTTTTCAACACTAACACAAGTGCGAAAAGTGGTTTTTCCACACTAATACAAGTGTAAAAGTGGTTTCCTGCACCAACACAAGTGCGAAAAGTGGTTTTTCAACACTAACACAAGTGCGAAAAATGTTTTTTCCACACTAATAGAAGTGCAAAAGTGGTTTCCTGCACCAACCCAAGTGCGAAAAGTGGTTTTTCAACATTAACACAAGTGCAAAAAGTGGTTTTTCAACACTAACACAAGTGCGAAAAGTGTTTTTTCCACACTAATACAAGTGCAAAAGTGGTTTCCTGCACCAACACAAGTGCGAAAAGTGGTTTTTCAACACTAACACAAGTGCGAAAAGTGGTTTTTCAACATTAACACAAGTGCGAAAAGTGGTTTTCCACACTAATACAAGTGCAAAAGTTGTTTCCTGCACCAACACAAGTGCGAAAAGTGGTTTTTCAACACTAACACAAGTGCGAAAAGTGGTTTTTCAACACTAACACAAGTGTGAAAAGTGGTTTTTCAACACTTGGAAAAGTGGAAAAGTGGAAAAGTGGTCACAAGTGCAAAAAGTGTTTTTTCCATGCTAATACAAGTGCAAAAGTGGTTTCCTGCACCAACATAAGTGCGAAAAGTGGTTTTTCAACACTAACACAAGTGCGAAAAGTGGTTTTTCAACACTACCACAAGTGCAAAAAGTGGTTTTTCCACACTAATACAAGTGCAAAAGTGGTTTCCTGCACCAACACAAGTGCGAAAAGTGGTTTTTCAACACTAACACAAGTGCGAAAAGTGGTTTTTCAACACTATCACAAGTGCAAAAAGTGTTTTTTCCATACTAATACAAGTGCAAAAGTGGTTTCCTGCACCATCACAAGTGCGAAAAGTGGTTTTTCAACACTAACACAAGTGCGAAAAGTGGTTTTTCAACACTAACACAAGTGCGAAAAGTGTTTTTTCCACACTAATACAAGTGCAAAAGTGGTTTCCTGCACGAACACAAGTGCGAAAAGTGGTTTTTCAACACTAACACAAGTGCGAAAAGTGGTTTTTCAACACTAACACAAGTGCGAAAAGTGGTTTTTCAACACTAACACAAGTGCGAAAAGTGGTTTTTCCACACTAATACAAGTGCAAAAGTGGTTTCCTGCACCAACACAAGTGCGAAAAGTGGTTTTTCAACACTAACACAAGTGCGAAAAGTGGTTTTTCAACACTAACACAAGTGCGAAAAGTGGTCTTTCAATACTAACACAAGTGCGAAAAGTGGTTTTTCCACACTAATACAAGTGTAAAAGTGGTTTCCTGCACCAACACAAGTGCGAAAAGTGGTTTTTCAACACTAACACAAGTGCGAAAAGTGGTTTCTCAACACTATCACAAGTGCAAAAAGTGTTTTTTCCACACTAATACAAGTGCAAAAGTGGTTCCCTGCACCAACACAAGTGCGAAAAGTGGTTTTTCAACACTAACACAAGTGCGAAAAGTGGTTTTTCAACACTATCACAAGTGCAAAAAGTGGTTTTTCAACACTAACACAAGTGCGAAAAGTGGTTTTTCCACACTAATACAAGTGCAAAAGTGGTTTCCTGCACCAACCCATGTGCGAAAAGTGGATTTTCAACACTAACACAAGTGCAAAAAGTGGTTTTTCAACACTAACACAAGTGCGAAAAGTGGATTTTCCACACTAATACAAGTGCAAAAGTGGTTTCCTACACCAACACAAGTGCGAAAAGTGGTTTTTCAACACTAACGCAAGTGCGAAAAGTGGTTTTTCAACATTAACACAAGTGCGAAAAGTGGTTTTTCAACACTAACACAAGTGCGAAAAGTGGTTTTTCCACACTAATACAAGTGCAAAAGTGGTTTCCTGCACCAACACAAGTGCGAAAAGTGGTTTTTCAACACTAACACAAGTGCGAAAAGTGGTTTTTCAACACTAACACAAGTGCGAAAAGTTGTTTTTTCCACACTAATACAAGTGAAAAAGTGGTTTCCTGCACCAACACAAGTGCGAAAAGTGGTTTTTCAACACTAACACAAGTGCGAAAAGTGGTTTTTCAACACTACCACAAGTGCGAAAAGTGGTTTTTCCACACTAATACAAGTGCAAAAGTGGTTTCCTGCACCAACACAAGTGCGAAAAGTGGTTTTTCAACACTAACAAATGTGCGAAAAGTGGTTTTTCAACACTAACACAAGTGCGAAAAGTGGTTTTTCAACACTATCACAAGTGCGAAAAGTGGTTTTTCCACACTAATACAAGTGCAAAAGTGGTTTCCTGCACCAACACAAGTGCGAAAAGTGGTTTTTCAACACTAACAAATGTGCGAAAAGTGGTTTTTCAACACTAACACAAGTGCGAAAAGTGGTTTTTCAACATTAACACAAGTGCGAAAAGTGGTTTTTCAACACTAACACAAGTGCGAAAAGTGGTTTTTCAACACTAACACAAGTGCGAAAAGTGGTTTTTCAACACTAACACAAGTGCGAAAAGTGTTTTTTCCACACTAATACAAGTGCAAAAGTGGTTTCCTGCACCAACACAAGTGCGAAAAGTGGTTTTTCAACACTAACACAAGTGCGAAAAGTGGATTTTCAACACTAACACAAGTGCGAAAAGTGGTTTTTCAATACTAACACAAGTGCAAAAAGTGGTTTTTCCACACTAATACAAGTGTAAAAGTGGTTTCCTGCACCAACACAAGTGCGAAAAGTGGTTTATCAACACTATCACAAGTGCAAAAAGTGTTTTTTCCACACTAATACAAGTGCAAAAGTGGCTTCCTGCACCAACACAAGTGCGAAAAGTGGTTTTTCAACACTAACACAAGTGCGAAAAGTGGTTTTTCAACACTAACACAAGTGCGAAAAGTGTTTTTTCCACACTAATACAAGTGCAAAAGTGGTTTCCTGCACCAACACAAGTGCGAAAAGTGGTTTTTCAACACTAACACAATGCGAAAAGTGGTTTTTCAACACTATCACAAGTGCAAAAAGTGTTTTTTCCACACTAATACAAGTGCAAAAGTGGTTTCCTGCACCAACACAAGTGCGAAATGTGGTTTTTCCACACTAATACAAGTGCAAAAGTGGTTTCCTGCACCAATACAAGTGCGAAAAGTGGTTTTTCAACACTAACACAAGTGCGAAAAGTATTTTTTGAACACTATCACAATTGCAAAAAGTGGTTTTTCAACACTAACACAAGTGCGAAAAGTGGTTTTTCAACACTAACACAAGTGCGAAAAGTGGTTTTTCAACACTAACACAAGTGCGAAAAGTGGTTTTTCAACACTAACACAAGTGCGAAAAGTGGTTTTTCCACACTAATACAAGTGCAAAAGTGGTTTTTCAACACTAATACAAGTGCAAAAGTGGTTTCCTGCACCAACACAAGTGCGAAAAGTGGTTTTTCAACACTAACACAAGTGCAAAAAGTGGTTTTTCAACACTAACACAAGTGCGAAAAGTGGTTTTTCCACACTAATACAAGTGCAAAAGTGGTTTCCTGCACCAACACAAGTGCGAAAAGTGGTTTTTCAACATTAACACAAGTGCGAAAAGTGGTTTTTCAACACTATCACAAGTGCAAAAAGTGTTTTGTCCACACTAATACAAGTGCAAAAGTGGTTTCCTGCACCAACACAAGTGCGAAAAGTGGTTTTTCAACACTATCACAAGTGCAAAAAGTGTTTTGTCCACACTAATACAAGTGCAAAAGTGGTTTCCTGCACCAACACAAGTGCGAAAAGTGGTTTTTCCACACTAATACAAGTGCAAAAGTGGTTACCTGCACCAACACAAGTGCGAAAAGTGGTTTTTCAACACTAACACAAGTGCGAAAAGTGGTTTTTCAACACTAAGACAAGTGCGAAAAGTGGTTTTTCAATACTAACACAAGTGCGAAAAGTGGTTTTTCCACACTAATACAAGTGTAAAAGTGGTTTCCTGCACCAACACAAGTGCGAAAAGTGGTTTTTCAACACTAACACAAGTGCGAAAAGTGGTTTATCAACACTATCACAAGTGCAAAAAGTGTTTTTTCCACACTAATACAAGTGCAAAAGTGGTTTCCTGCACCAACACAAGTGCGAAAAGTGGTTTTTCAACACTAACACAAGTGCGAAAAGTGGTTTTTCAACACTAACACAAGTGCGAAAAGTGTTTTTTCCACACTAATACAAGTGCAAAAGTGGTTTCCTGCACCAACACAAGTGCGAAAAGTGGTTTTTCAACACTAACACAAGTGCGAAAAGTGGTTTTTCAACACTATCACAAGTGCAAAAAGTGTTTTTTCCACACTAATACAAGTGCAAAAGTGGTTTCCTGCACCAACACAAGTGCGAAATGTGGTTTTTCCACACTAATACAAGTGCAAAAGTGGTTTCCTGCACCAATACAAGTGCGAAAAGTGGTTTTTCAACACTAACACAAGTGCGAAAAGTGTTTTTTGAACACTATCACAAGTGCAAAAAGTGGTTTTTCAACACTAACACAAGTGCGAAAAGTGGTTTTTCAACACTAACACAAGTGCGAAAAGTGGTTTTTCAACACTAACACAAGTGCGAAAAGTGGTTTTTCAACACTAACACAAGTGCGAAAAGTGGTTTTTCCACACTAATACAAGTGCAAAAGTGGTTTTTCAACACTAACACAAGTGCAAAAAGGGGTTTTTCCACACTAACACAAGTGCAAAAAGTGGTTTTTCCACACTAATACAAGTGCAAAAGTGGTTTCCTGCACCAATACAAGTGCGAAAAGTGGTTTTTCAACACTAACACAAGTGCGAAAAGGGGTTTTTCAACACTATCACAAGTGCAAAAAGTGTTTTTTCCACACTAATACAAATGCAAAAGTGGTTTCCTGCACCAACACAAGTGCGAAAAGTGGTTTTTCAACACTAACACAAGTGCGAAAAGTGGTTTTTCAACACTAACACAAGTGCGAAAAGTGTTTTTTGAACACTATCACAAGTGCAAAAAGTGGTTTTTCAACACTAACACAAGTGCGAAAAGTGGTTTTTCAACACTAACACAAGTGCGAAAAGTGGTTTTTCAACACTAACACAAGCGCGAAAAGTGGTTTTTCAACACTAACACAAGTGCGAAAAGTGGTTTTTCCACACTAATACAAGTGCAAAAGTGGTTTTTCAACACTAACACAAGTGCAAAAAGTGGTTTTTCCACACTAATACAAGTGCAAAAGTGGTTTCCTGCACCAACACAAGTGCGAAAAGTGGTTTTTCAACACTAACACAAGTGCAAAAAGTGGTTTTTCAACACTAACACAAGTGCGAAAAGTGGTTTTTCAACACTAACACAAGTGCGAAAAGTGGTTTTTCAACATTAACACAAGTGCGAAAAGTGGTTTTTCAACACTAACACAAGTGCGAAAAGTGGTTTTTCCACACTAATACAAGTGCAAAAGTGGTTACCTGCACCAACACAAGTGCGAAAAGTGGTTTTTCAACACTAACACAAGTGCGAAAAGTGGTTTTTCAACACTAACACAAGTGCGAAAAGTGGTTTTTTCCACACTAATACAAGTGCAAAAGTGGTTTCCTGCACCAACACAAGTGCGAAAAGTGGTTTTTCAACACTAACACAAGTGCGAAAAGTGGTTTTTCAACACTATCACAAGTGCGAAAAGTGGTTTTTCCACACTAATACAAGTGCAAAAGTGGTTTCCTGCACCAACACAAGTGCGAAAAGTGGTTTTTCAACACTAACAAATGTGCGAAAAGTGGTTTTTCAACACTAACACAAGTGCGAAAAGTGGTTTTTCAACACTATCACAAGTGCGAAAAGTGGTTTTTCCACACTAATACAAGTGCAAAAGTGGTTTCCTGCACCAACACAAGTGCGAAAAGTGGTTTTTCAACACTAACAAATGTGCGAAAAGTGGTTTTTCAACACTAACACAAGTGCGAAAAGTGGTTTTTCAACATTAACACAAGTGCGAAAAGTGGTTTTTCAACACTAACACAAGTGCGAAAAGTGGTTTTTCAACACTAACACAAGTGCGAAAAGTGGTTTTTCAACACTAACACAAGTGCGAAAAGTGTTTTTTCCACACTAATACAAGTGCAAAAGTGGTTTCCTGCACCAACACAAGTGCGAAAAGTGGTTTTTCAACACTAACACAAGTGCGAAAAGTGGTTTTTCAACACTAACACAAGTGCGAAAAGTGGTTTTTCAATACTAACACAAGTGCAAAAAGTGGTTTTTCCACACTAATACAAGTGTAAAAGTGGTTTCCTGCACCAACACAAGTGCGAAAAGTGGTTTATCAACACTATCACAAGTGCAAAAAGTGTTTTTTCCACACTAATACAAGTGCAAAAGTGGCTTCCTGCACCAACACAAGTGCGAAAAGTGGTTTTTCAACACTAACACAAGTGCGAAAAGTGGTTTTTCAACACTAACACAAGTGCGAAAAGTGTTTTTTCCACACTAATACAAGTGCAAAAGTGGTTTCCTGCACCAACACAAGTGCGAAAAGTGGTTTTTCAACACTAACACAGTGCGAAAAGTGGTTTTTCAACACTATCACAAGTGCAAAAAGTGTTTTTTCCACACTAATACAAGTGCAAAAGTGGTTTCCTGCACCAACACAAGTGCGAAATGTGGTTTTTCCACACTAATACAAGTGCAAAAGTGGTTTCCTGCACCAATACAAGTGGGAAAAGTGGTTTTTCAACACTAACACAAGTGCGAAAAGTGTTTTTTGAACACTATCACAAGTGCAAAAAGTGGTTTTTCAACACTAACACAAGTGCGAAAAGTGGTTTTTCAACACTAACACAAGTGCGAAAAGTGGTTTTTCAACACTAACACAAGTGCGAAAAGTGGTTTTTCAACACTAACACAAGTGCGAAAAGTGGTTTTTCCACACTAATACAAGTGCAAAAGTGGTTTTTCAACACTAATACAAGTGCAAAAGTGGTTTCCTGCACCAACACAAGTGCGAAAAGTGGTTTTTCAACACTAACACAAGTGCAAAAAGTGGTTTTTCAACACTAACACAAGTGCGAAAAGTGGTTTTTCCACACTAATACAAGTGCAAAAGTGGTTTCCTGCACCAACACAAGTGCGAAAAGTGGTTTTTCAACATTAACACAAGTGCGAAAAGTGGTTTTTCAACACTATCACAAGTGCAAAAAGTGTTTTGTCCACACTAATACAAGTGCAAAAGTGGTTTCCTGCACCAACACAAGTGCGAAAAGTGGTTTTTCAACACTATCACAAGTGCAAAAAGTGTTTTGTCCACACTAATACAAGTGCAAAAGTGGTTTCCTGCACCAACACAAGTGCGAAAAGTGGTTTTTCCACACTAATACAAGTGCAAAAGTGGTTTACTGCACCAACACAAGTGCGAAAAGTGGTTTTTCAACACTAACACAAGTGCGAAAAGTGGTTTTTCAACACTAAGACAAGTGCGAAAAGTGGTTTTTCAATACTAACACAAGTGCGAAAAGTGGTTTTTCCACACTAATACAAGTGTAAAAGTGGTTTCCTGCACCAACACAAGTGCGAAAAGTGGTTTTTCAACACTAACACAAGTGCGAAAAGTGGTTTATCAACACTATCACAAGTGCAAAAAGTGTTTTTTCCACACTAATACAAGTGCAAAAGTGGTTTCCTGCACCAACACAAGTGCGAAAAGTGGTTTTTCAACACTAACACAAGTGCGAAAAGTGGTTTTTCAACACTAACACAAGTGCGAAAAGTGTTTTTTCCACACTAATACAAGTGCAAAAGTGGTTTCCTGCACCAACACAAGTGCGAAAAGTGGTTTTTCAACACTAACACAAGTGCGAAAAGTGGTTTTTCAACACTATCACAAGTGCAAAAAGTGTTTTTTCCACACTAATACAAGTGCAAAAGTGGTTTCCTGCACCAACACAAGTGCGAAATGTGGTTTTTCCACACTAATACAAGTGCAAAAGTGGTTTCCTGCACCAATACAAGTGCGAAAAGTGGTTTTTCAACACTAACACAAGTGCGAAAAGTGTTTTTTGAACACTATCACAAGTGCAAAAAGTGGTTTTTCAACACTAACACAAGTGCGAAAAGTGGTTTTTCAACACTAACACAAGTGCGAAAAGTGGTTTTTCAACACTAACACAAGTGCGAAAAGTGGTTTTTCAACACTAACACAATTGCGAAAAGTGGTTTTTCCACACTAATGCAAGTGCAAAAGTGGTTTTTCAACACTAACACAAGTGCAAAAAGTGGTTTTTCCACACTAACACAAGTGCAAAAAGTGGTTTTTCCACACTAATACAAGTGCAAAAGTGGTTTCCTGCACCAATACAAGTGCGAAAAGTGGTTTTTCAACACTAACACAAGTGCGAAAAGGGGTTTTTCAACACTATCACAAGTGCAAAAAGTGTTTTTTCCACACTAATACAAGTGCAAAAGTGGTTTCCTGCACCAACACAAGTGCGAAAAGTGGTTTTTCAACACTAACACAAGTGCGAAAAGTGGTTTTTCAACACTAACACAAGTGCGAAAAGTGTTTTTTGAACACTATCACAAGTGCAAAAAGTGGTTTTTCAACACTAACACAAGTGCGAAAAGTGGTTTTTCAACACTAACACAAGTGCGAAAAGTGGTTTTTCAACACTAACACAAGCGCGAAAAGTGGTTTTTCAACACTAACACAAGTGCGAAAAGTGGTTTTTCCACACTAATACAAGTGCAAAAGTGGTTTTTCAACACTAACACAAGTGCAAAAAGTGGTTTTTCCACACTAATACAAGTGCAAAAGTGGTTTCCTGCACCAACACAAGTGCGAAAAGTGGTTTTTCAACACTAACACAAGTGCAAAAAGTGGTTTTTCAACACTATCACAAGTGCAAAAAGTGTTTTTTCCACACTAACACAAGTGCAAAAGTGGTTTCCTGCACCAACACAAGTGCGAAAAGTGGTTTTTCAACACTAACACAAGTGCGAAAAGTGGTTTTTCAACACTAACTTAAGTGCGAAAAGTGTTTTTTCCACACTAATACAAGTGCAAAAGTGGTTTCCTGCACCAACACAAGTGCGAAAAGTGGTTTTTCAACACTAACACAAGTGCAAAAAGTGGTTTTTCAACACTAACACAAGTGCGAAAAGTGTTTTTTCCACACTAATACAAGTGCAAAAGTGGTTTCCTGCACCAACACAAGTGCGAAAAGTGGTTTTTCAACACTAACACAAGTGCGAAAAGTGGTTTTTCAACACTAACACAAGTGCGAAAAGTGGTTTTTCAATACTAACACAAGTGCAAAAAGTGGTTTTTCCACACTAATACAAGTGTAAAAGTGGTTTCCTGCACCAACACAAGTGCGAAAAGTGGTTTATCAACACTATCACAAGTGCAAAAAGTGTTTTTTCCACACTAATACAAGTGCAAAAGTGGTTTCCTGCACCAACACAAGTGCGAAAAGTGGTTTTTCAACACTAACACAAGTGCGAAAAGTGTTTTTTGAACACTATCACAAGTGCAAAAAGTGGTTTTTCAACACTAACACAAGTGCGAAAAGTGGTTTTTCAACACTAACACAAGTGCGAAAAGTGGTTTTTCAACACTAACACAAGCGCGAAAAGTGGTTTTTCAACACTAACACAAGTGCGAAAAGTGGTTTTTCCACACTAATACAAGTGCAAAAGTGGTTTTTCAACACTAACACAAGTGCAAAAAGTGGTTTTTCCACACTAATACAAGTGCAAAAGTGGTTTCCTGCACCAACACAAGTGCGAAAAGTGGTTTTTCAACACTAACACAAGTGCAAAAAGTGGTTTTTCAACACTAACACAAGTGCGAAAAGTGGTTTTTCAACACTAACACAAGTGCGAAAAGTGGTTTTTCAACATTAACACAAGTGCGAAAAGTGGTTTTTCAACACTAACACAAGTGCGAAAAGTGGTTTTTCCACACTAATACAAGTGCAAAAGTGGTTACCTGCACCAACACAAGTGCGAAAAGTGGTTTTTCAACACTAACACAAGTGCGAAAAGTGGTTTTTCAACACTAACACAAGTGCGAAAAGTGGTTTTTTCCACACTAATACAAGTGCAAAAGTGGTTTCCTGCACCAACACAAGTGCGAAAAGTGGTTTTTCAACACTAACACAAGTGCGAAAAGTGGTTTTTCAACACTATCACAAGTGCGAAAAGTGGTTTTTCCACACTAATACAAGTGCAAAAGTGGTTTCCTGCACCAACACAAGTGCGAAAAGTGGTTTTTCAACACTAACAAATGTGCGAAAAGTGGTTTTTCAACACTAACACAAGTGCGAAAAGTGGTTTTTCAACACTATCACAAGTGCGAAAAGTGGTTTTTCCACACTAATACAAGTGCAAAAGTGGTTTCCTGCACCAACACAAGTGCGAAAAGTGGTTTTTCAACACTAACAAATGTGCGAAAAGTGGTTTTTCAACACTAACACAAGTGCGAAAAGTGGTTTTTCAACATTAACACAAGTGCGAAAAGTGGTTTTTCAACACTAACACAAGTGCGAAAAGTGGTTTTTCAACACTAACACAAGTGCGAAAAGTGGTTTTTCAACACTAACACAAGTGCGAAAAGTGTTTTTTCCACACTAATACAAGTGTAAAAGTGGTTTCCTGCACCAACACAAGTGCGAAAAGTGGTTTTTCAACACTAACACAAGTGCGAAAAGTGGTTTTTCAACACTAAGACAAGTGCGAAAAGTGGTTTTTCAATACTAACACAAGTGCGAAAAGTGGTTTTTCCACACTAATACAAGTGTAAAAGTGGTTTCCTGCACCAACACAAGTGCGAAAAGTGGTTTTTCAACACTAACACAAGTGCGAAAAGTGGTTTATCAACACTATCACAAGTGCAAAAAGTGTTTTTTCCACACTAATACAAGTGCAAAAGTGGTTTCCTGCACCAACACAAGTGCGAAAAGTGGTTTTTCAACACTAACACAAGTGCGAAAAGTGGTTTTTCAACACTAACACAAGTGCGAAAAGTGTTTTTTCCACACTAATACAAGTGCAAAAGTGGTTTCCTGCACCAACACAAGTGCGAAAAGTGGTTTTTCAACACTAACACAAGTGCGAAAAGTGGTTTTTCAACACTATCACAAGTGCAAAAAGTGTTTTTTCCACACTAATACAAGTGCAAAAGTGGTTTCCTGCACCAACACAAGTGCGAAATGTGGTTTTTCCACACTAATACAAGTGCAAAAGTGGTTTCCTGCACCAATACAAGTGCGAAAAGTGGTTTTTCAACACTAACACAAGTGCGAAAAGTGTTTTTTGAACACTATCACAAGTGCAAAAAGTGGTTTTTCAACACTAACACAAGTGCGAAAAGTGGTTTTTCAACACTAACACAAGTGCGAAAAGTGGTTTTTCAACACTAACACAAGTGCGAAAAGTGGTTTTTCAACACTAACACAAGTGCGAAAAGTGGTTTTTCCACACTAATACAAGTGCAAAAGTGGTTTTTCAACACTAACACAAGTGCAAAAAGGGGTTTTTCCACACTAACACAAGTGCAAAAAGTGGTTTTTCCACACTAATACAAGTGCAAAAGTGGTTTCCTGCACCAATACAAGTGCGAAAAGTGGTTTTTCAACACTAACACAAGTGCGAAAAGGGGTTTTTCAACACTATCACAAGTGCAAAAAGTGTTTTTTCCACACTAATACAAATGCAAAAGTGGTTTCCTGCACCAACACAAGTGCGAAAAGTGGTTTTTCAACACTAACACAAGTGCGAAAAGTGGTTTTTCAACACTAACACAAGTGCGAAAAGTGTTTTTTGAACACTATCACAAGTGCAAAAAGTGGTTTTTCAACACTAACACAAGTGCGAAAAGTGGTTTTTCAACACTAACACAAGTGCGAAAAGTGGTTTTTCAACACTAACACAAGCGCGAAAAGTGGTTTTTCAACACTAACACAAGTGCGAAAAGTGGTTTTTCCACACTAATACAAGTGCAAAAGTGGTTTTTCAACACTAACACAAGTGCAAAAAGTGGTTTTTCCACACTAATACAAGTGCAAAAGTGGTTTCCTGCACCAACACAAGTGCGAAAAGTGGTTTTTCAACACTAACACAAGTGCAAAAAGTGGTTTTTCAACACTAACACAAGTGCGAAAAGTGGTTTTTCAACACTAACACAAGTGCGAAAAGTGGTTTTTCAACATTAACACAAGTGCGAAAAGTGGTTTTTCAACACTAACACAAGTGCGAAAAGTGGTTTTTCCACACTAATACAAGTGCAAAAGTGGTTACCTGCACCAACACAAGTGCGAAAAGTGGTTTTTCAACACTAACACAAGTGCGAAAAGTGGTTTTTCAACACTAACACAAGTGCGAAAAGTGGTTTTTTCCACACTAATACAAGTGCAAAAGTGGTTTCCTGCACCAACACAAGTGCGAAAAGTGGTTTTTCAACACTAACACAAGTGCGAAAAGTGGTTTTTCAACACTATCACAAGTGCGAAAAGTGGTTTTTCCACACTAATACAAGTGCAAAAGTGGTTTCCTGCACCAACACAAGTGCGAAAAGTGGTTTTTCAACACTAACAAATGTGCGAAAAGTGGTTTTTCAACACTAACACAAGTGCGAAAAGTGGTTTTTCAACACTATCACAAGTGCGAAAAGTGGTTTTTCCACACTAATACAAGTGCAAAAGTGGTTTCCTGCACCAACACAAGTGCGAAAAGTGGTTTTTCAACACTAACAAATGTGCGAAAAGTGGTTTTTCAACACTAACACAAGTGCGAAAAGTGGTTTTTCAACATTAACACAAGTGCGAAAAGTGGTTTTTCAACACTAACACAAGTGCGAAAAGTGGTTTTTCAACACTAACACAAGTGCGAAAAGTGGTTTTTCAACACTAACACAAGTGCGAAAAGTGTTTTTTCCACACTAATACAAGTGCAAAAGTGGTTTCCTGCACCAACACAAGTGCGAAAAGTGGTTTTTCAACACTAACACAAGTGCGAAAAGTGGTTTTTCAACACTAACACAAGTGCGAAAAGTGGTTTTTCAATACTAACACAAGTGCAAAAAGTGGTTTTTCCACACTAATACAAGTGTAAAAGTGGTTTCCTGCACCAACACAAGTGCGAAAAGTGGTTTATCAACACTATCACAAGTGCAAAAAGTGTTTTTTCCACACTAATACAAGTGCAAAAGTGGCTTCCTGCACCAACACAAGTGCGAAAAGTGGTTTTTCAACACTAACACAAGTGCGAAAAGTGGTTTTTCAACACTAACACAAGTGCGAAAAGTGTTTTTTCCACACTAATACAAGTGCAAAAGTGGTTTCCTGCACCAACACAAGTGCGAAAAGTGGTTTTTCAACACTAACACAGTGCGAAAAGTGGTTTTTCAACACTATCACAAGTGCAAAAAGTGTTTTTTCCACACTAATACAAGTGCAAAAGTGGTTTCCTGCACCAACACAAGTGCGAAATGTGGTTTTTCCACACTAATACAAGTGCAAAAGTGGTTTCCTGCACCAATACAAGTGGGAAAAGTGGTTTTTCAACACTAACACAAGTGCGAAAAGTGTTTTTTGAACACTATCACAAGTGCAAAAAGTGGTTTTTCAACACTAACACAAGTGCGAAAAGTGGTTTTTCAACACTAACACAAGTGCGAAAAGTGGTTTTTCAACACTAACACAAGTGCGAAAAGTGGTTTTTCAACACTAACACAAGTGCGAAAAGTGGTTTTTCCACACTAATACAAGTGCAAAAGTGGTTTTTCAACACTAATACAAGTGCAAAAGTGGTTTCCTGCACCAACACAAGTGCGAAAAGTGGTTTTTCAACACTAACACAAGTGCAAAAAGTGGTTTTTCAACACTAACACAAGTGCGAAAAGTGGTTTTTCCACACTAATACAAGTGCAAAAGTGGTTTCCTGCACCAACACAAGTGCGAAAAGTGGTTTTTCAACATTAACACAAGTGCGAAAAGTGGTTTTTCAACACTATCACAAGTGCAAAAAGTGTTTTGTCCACACTAATACAAGTGCAAAAGTGGTTTCCTGCACCAACACAAGTGCGAAAAGTGGTTTTTCAACACTATCACAAGTGCAAAAAGTGTTTTGTCCACACTAATACAAGTGCAAAAGTGGTTTCCTGCACCAACACAAGTGCGAAAAGTGGTTTTTCCACACTAATACAAGTGCAAAAGTGGTTTACTGCACCAACACAAGTGCGAAAAGTGGTTTTTCAACACTAACACAAGTGCGAAAAGTGGTTTTTCAACACTAAGACAAGTGCGAAAAGTGGTTTTTCAATACTAACACAAGTGCGAAAAGTGGTTTTTCCACACTAATACAAGTGTAAAAGTGGTTTCCTGCACCAACACAAGTGCGAAAAGTGGTTTTTCAACACTAACACAAGTGCGAAAAGTGGTTTATCAACACTATCACAAGTGCAAAAAGTGTTTTTTCCACACTAATACAAGTGCAAAAGTGGTTTCCTGCACCAACACAAGTGCGAAAAGTGGTTTTTCAACACTAACACAAGTGCGAAAAGTGGTTTTTCAACACTAACACAAGTGCGAAAAGTGTTTTTTCCACACTAATACAAGTGCAAAAGTGGTTTCCTGCACCAACACAAGTGCGAAAAGTGGTTTTTCAACACTAACACAAGTGCGAAAAGTGGTTTTTCAACACTATCACAAGTGCAAAAAGTGTTTTTTCCACACTAATACAAGTGCAAAAGTGGTTTCCTGCACCAACACAAGTGCGAAATGTGGTTTTTCCACACTAATACAAGTGCAAAAGTGGTTTCCTGCACCAATACAAGTGCGAAAAGTGGTTTTTCAACACTAACACAAGTGCGAAAAGTGTTTTTTGAACACTATCACAAGTGCAAAAAGTGGTTTTTCAACACTAACACAAGTGCGAAAAGTGGTTTTTCAACACTAACACAAGTGCGAAAAGTGGTTTTTCAACACTAACACAAGTGCGAAAAGTGGTTTTTCAACACTAACACAATTGCGAAAAGTGGTTTTTCCACACTAATGCAAGTGCAAAAGTGGTTTTTCAACACTAACACAAGTGCAAAAAGTGGTTTTTCCACACTAACAC
The DNA here is from genome assembly GCF_964187855.1 of Myxine glutinosa. Taxonomy (NCBI): domain Eukaryota; kingdom Metazoa; phylum Chordata; class Myxini; order Myxiniformes; family Myxinidae; genus Myxine; species Myxine glutinosa. The sequence continues at coordinate 78,261 of NW_027616619.1, read as the reverse complement.
AAGTGCAAAAAGTGGTTTTTCCACACTAATACAAGTGCAAAAGTGGTTTCCTGCACCAATACAAGTGCGAAAAGTGGTTTTTCAACACTAACACAAGTGCGAAAAGGGGTTTTTCAACACTATCACAAGTGCAAAAAGTGTTTTTTCCACACTAATACAAGTGCAAAAGTGGTTTCCTGCACCAACACAAGTGCGAAAAGTGGTTTTTCAACACTAACACAAGTGCGAAAAGTGGTTTTTCAACACTAACACAAGTGCAAAAAGTGTTTTTTGAACACTATCACAAGTGCAAAAAGTGGTTTTTCAACACTAACACAAGTGCGAAAAGTGGTTTTTCAACACTAACACAAGTGCGAAAAGTGGTTTTTCAACACTAACACAAGCGCGAAAAGTGGTTTTTCAACACTAACACAAGTGCGAAAAGTGGTTTTTCCACACTAATACAAGTGCAAAAGTGGTTTTTCAACACTAACACAAGTGCAAAAAGTGGTTTTTCCACACTAATACAAGTGCAAAAGTGGTTTCCTGCACCAACACAAGTGCGAAAAGTGGTTTTTCAACACTAACACAAGTGCAAAAAGTGGTTTTTCAACACTATCACAAGTGCAAAAAGTGTTTTTTCCACACTAATACAAGTGCAAAAGTGGTTTCCTGCACCAACACAAGTGCGAAAAGTGGTTTTTCAACACTAACACAAGTGCGAAAAGTGGTTTTTCAACACTAACTTAAGTGCGAAAAGTGTTTTTTCCACACTAATACAAGTGCAAAAGTGGTTTCCTGCACCAACACAAGTGCGAAAAGTGGTTTTTCAACACTAACACAAGTGCAAAAAGTGGTTTTTCAACACTAACACAAGTGCGAAAAGTGTTTTTTCCACACTAATACAAGTGCAAAAGTGGTTTCCTGCACCAACACAAGTGCGAAAAGTGGTTTTTCAACACTAACACAAGTGCGAAAAGTGGTTTTTCAACACTAACACAAGTGCGAAAAGTGGTTTTTCAATACTAACACAAGTGCAAAAAGTGGTTTTTCCACACTAATACAAGTGTAAAAGTGGTTTCCTGCACCAACACAAGTGCGAAAAGTGGTTTATCAACACTATCACAAGTGCAAAAAGTGTTTTTTCCACACTAATACAAGTGCAAAAGTGGTTTCCTGCACCAACACAAGTGCGAAAAGTGGTTTTTCAACACTAACACAAGTGCGAAAAGTGTTTTTTGAACACTATCACAAGTGCAAAAAGTGGTTTTTCAACACTAACACAAGTGCGAAAAGTGGTTTTTCAACACTAACACAAGTGCGAAAAGTGGTTTTTCAACACTAACACAAGCGCGAAAAGTGGTTTTTCAACACTAACACAAGTGCGAAAAGTGGTTTTTCCACACTAATACAAGTGCAAAAGTGGTTTTTCAACACTAACACAAGTGCAAAAAGTGGTTTTTCCACACTAATACAAGTGCAAAAGTGGTTTCCTGCACCAACACAAGTGCGAAAAGTGGTTTTTCAACACTAACACAAGTGCAAAAAGTGGTTTTTCAACACTAACACAAGTGCGAAAAGTGGTTTTTCAACACTAACACAAGTGCGAAAAGTGGTTTTTCAACATTAACACAAGTGCGAAAAGTGGTTTTTCAACACTAACACAAGTGCGAAAAGTGGTTTTTCCACACTAATACAAGTGCAAAAGTGGTTACCTGCACCAACACAAGTGCGAAAAGTGGTTTTTCAACACTAACACAAGTGCGAAAAGTGGTTTTTCAACACTAACACAAGTGCGAAAAGTGGTTTTTTCCACACTAATACAAGTGCAAAAGTGGTTTCCTGCACCAACACAAGTGCGAAAAGTGGTTTTTCAACACTAACACAAGTGCGAAAAGTGGTTTTTCAACACTATCACAAGTGCGAAAAGTGGTTTTTCCACACTAATACAAGTGCAAAAGTGGTTTCCTGCACCAACACAAGTGCGAAAAGTGGTTTTTCAACACTAACAAATGTGCGAAAAGTGGTTTTTCAACACTAACACAAGTGCGAAAAGTGGTTTTTCAACACTATCACAAGTGCGAAAAGTGGTTTTTCCACACTAATACAAGTGCAAAAGTGGTTTCCTGCACCAACACAAGTGCGAAAAGTGGTTTTTCAACACTAACAAATGTGCGAAAAGTGGTTTTTCAACACTAACACAAGTGCGAAAAGTGGTTTTTCAACATTAACACAAGTGCGAAAAGTGGTTTTTCAACACTAACACAAGTGCGAAAAGTGGTTTTTCAACACTAACACAAGTGCGAAAAGTGGTTTTTCAACACTAACACAAGTGCGAAAAGTGTTTTTTCCACACTAATACAAGTGTAAAAGTGGTTTCCTGCACCAACACAAGTGCGAAAAGTGGTTTTTCAACACTAACACAAGTGCGAAAAGTGGTTTTTCAACACTAAGACAAGTGCGAAAAGTGGTTTTTCAATACTAACACAAGTGCGAAAAGTGGTTTTTCCACACTAATACAAGTGTAAAAGTGGTTTCCTGCACCAACACAAGTGCGAAAAGTGGTTTTTCAACACTAACACAAGTGCGAAAAGTGGTTTATCAACACTATCACAAGTGCAAAAAGTGTTTTTTCCACACTAATACAAGTGCAAAAGTGGTTTCCTGCACCAACACAAGTGCGAAAAGTGGTTTTTCAACACTAACACAAGTGCGAAAAGTGGTTTTTCAACACTAACACAAGTGCGAAAAGTGTTTTTTCCACACTAATACAAGTGCAAAAGTGGTTTCCTGCACCAACACAAGTGCGAAAAGTGGTTTTTCAACACTAACACAAGTGCGAAAAGTGGTTTTTCAACACTATCACAAGTGCAAAAAGTGTTTTTTCCACACTAATACAAGTGCAAAAGTGGTTTCCTGCACCAACACAAGTGCGAAATGTGGTTTTTCCACACTAATACAAGTGCAAAAGTGGTTTCCTGCACCAATACAAGTGCGAAAAGTGGTTTTTCAACACTAACACAAGTGCGAAAAGTGTTTTTTGAACACTATCACAAGTGCAAAAAGTGGTTTTTCAACACTAACACAAGTGCGAAAAGTGGTTTTTCAACACTAACACAAGTGCGAAAAGTGGTTTTTCAACACTAACACAAGTGCGAAAAGTGGTTTTTCAACACTAACACAAGTGCGAAAAGTGGTTTTTCCACACTAATACAAGTGCAAAAGTGGTTTTTCAACACTAACACAAGTGCAAAAAGGGGTTTTTCCACACTAACACAAGTGCAAAAAGTGGTTTTTCCACACTAATACAAGTGCAAAAGTGGTTTCCTGCACCAATACAAGTGCGAAAAGTGGTTTTTCAACACTAACACAAGTGCGAAAAGGGGTTTTTCAACACTATCACAAGTGCAAAAAGTGTTTTTTCCACACTAATACAAATGCAAAAGTGGTTTCCTGCACCAACACAAGTGCGAAAAGTGGTTTTTCAACACTAACACAAGTGCGAAAAGTGGTTTTTCAACACTAACACAAGTGCGAAAAGTGTTTTTTGAACACTATCACAAGTGCAAAAAGTGGTTTTTCAACACTAACACAAGTGCGAAAAGTGGTTTTTCAACACTAACACAAGTGCGAAAAGTGGTTTTTCAACACTAACACAAGCGCGAAAAGTGGTTTTTCAACACTAACACAAGTGCGAAAAGTGGTTTTTCCACACTAATACAAGTGCAAAAGTGGTTTTTCAACACTAACACAAGTGCAAAAAGTGGTTTTTCCACACTAATACAAGTGCAAAAGTGGTTTCCTGCACCAACACAAGTGCGAAAAGTGGTTTTTCAACACTAACACAAGTGCAAAAAGTGGTTTTTCAACACTAACACAAGTGCGAAAAGTGGTTTTTCAACACTAACACAAGTGCGAAAAGTGGTTTTTCAACATTAACACAAGTGCGAAAAGTGGTTTTTCAACACTAACACAAGTGCGAAAAGTGGTTTTTCCACACTAATACAAGTGCAAAAGTGGTTACCTGCACCAACACAAGTGCGAAAAGTGGTTTTTCAACACTAACACAAGTGCGAAAAGTGGTTTTTCAACACTAACACAAGTGCGAAAAGTGGTTTTTTCCACACTAATACAAGTGCAAAAGTGGTTTCCTGCACCAACACAAGTGCGAAAAGTGGTTTTTCAACACTAACACAAGTGCGAAAAGTGGTTTTTCAACACTATCACAAGTGCGAAAAGTGGTTTTTCCACACTAATACAAGTGCAAAAGTGGTTTCCTGCACCAACACAAGTGCGAAAAGTGGTTTTTCAACACTAACAAATGTGCGAAAAGTGGTTTTTCAACACTAACACAAGTGCGAAAAGTGGTTTTTCAACACTATCACAAGTGCGAAAAGTGGTTTTTCCACACTAATACAAGTGCAAAAGTGGTTTCCTGCACCAACACAAGTGCGAAAAGTGGTTTTTCAACACTAACAAATGTGCGAAAAGTGGTTTTTCAACACTAACACAAGTGCGAAAAGTGGTTTTTCAACATTAACACAAGTGCGAAAAGTGGTTTTTCAACACTAACACAAGTGCGAAAAGTGGTTTTTCAACACTAACACAAGTGCGAAAAGTGGTTTTTCAACACTAACACAAGTGCGAAAAGTGTTTTTTCCACACTAATACAAGTGCAAAAGTGGTTTCCTGCACCAACACAAGTGCGAAAAGTGGTTTTTCAACACTAACACAAGTGCGAAAAGTGGTTTTTCAACACTAACACAAGTGCGAAAAGTGGTTTTTCAATACTAACACAAGTGCAAAAAGTGGTTTTTCCACACTAATACAAGTGTAAAAGTGGTTTCCTGCACCAACACAAGTGCGAAAAGTGGTTTATCAACACTATCACAAGTGCAAAAAGTGTTTTTTCCACACTAATACAAGTGCAAAAGTGGCTTCCTGCACCAACACAAGTGCGAAAAGTGGTTTTTCAACACTAACACAAGTGCGAAAAGTGGTTTTTCAACACTAACACAAGTGCGAAAAGTGTTTTTTCCACACTAATACAAGTGCAAAAGTGGTTTCCTGCACCAACACAAGTGCGAAAAGTGGTTTTTCAACACTAACACAGTGCGAAAAGTGGTTTTTCAACACTATCACAAGTGCAAAAAGTGTTTTTTTCCACACTAATACAAGTGCAAAAGTGGTTTCCTGCACCAACACAAGTGCGAAATGTGGTTTTTCCACACTAATACAAGTGCAAAAGTGGTTTCCTGCACCAATACAAGTGGGAAAAGTGGTTTTTCAACACTAACACAAGTGCGAAAAGTGTTTTTTGAACACTATCACAAGTGCAAAAAGTGGTTTTTCAACACTAACACAAGTGCGAAAAGTGGTTTTTCAACACTAACACAAGTGCGAAAAGTGGTTTTTCAACACTAACACAAGTGCGAAAAGTGGTTTTTCAACACTAACACAAGTGCGAAAAGTGGTTTTTCCACACTAATACAAGTGCAAAAGTGGTTTTTCAACACTAATACAAGTGCAAAAGTGGTTTCCTGCACCAACACAAGTGCGAAAAGTGGTTTTTCAACACTAACACAAGTGCAAAAAGTGGTTTTTCAACACTAACACAAGTGCGAAAAGTGGTTTTTCCACACTAATACAAGTGCAAAAGTGGTTTCCTGCACCAACACAAGTGCGAAAAGTGGTTTTTCAACATTAACACAAGTGCGAAAAGTGGTTTTTCAACACTATCACAAGTGCAAAAAGTGTTTTGTCCACACTAATACAAGTGCAAAAGTGGTTTCCTGCACCAACACAAGTGCGAAAAGTGGCTTTTCAACACTATCACAAGTGCAAAAAGTGTTTTGTCCACACTAATACAAGTGCAAAAGTGGTTTCCTGCACCAACACAAGTGCGAAAAGTGGTTTTTCCACACTAATACAAGTGCAAAAGTGGTTTACTGCACCAACACAAGTGCGAAAAGTGGTTTTTCAACACTAACACAAGTGCGAAAAGTGGTTTTTCAACACTAAGACAAGTGCGAAAAGTGGTTTTTCAATACTAACACAAGTGCGAAAAGTGGTTTTTCCACACTAATACAAGTGTAAAAGTGGTTTCCTGCACCAACACAAGTGCGAAAAGTGGTTTTTCAACACTAACACAAGTGCGAAAAGTGGTTTATCAACACTATCACAAGTGCAAAAAGTGTTTTTTCCACACTAATACAAGTGCAAAAGTGGTTTCCTGCACCAACACAAGTGCGAAAAGTGGTTTTTCAACACTAACACAAGTGCGAAAAGTGGTTTTTCAACACTAACACAAGTGCGAAAAGTGTTTTTTCCACACTAATACAAGTGCAAAAGTGGTTTCCTGCACCAACACAAGTGCGAAAAGTGGTTTTTCAACACTAACACAAGTGCGAAAAGTGGTTTTTCAACACTATCACAAGTGCAAAAAGTGTTTTTTCCACACTAATACAAGTGCAAAAGTGGTTTCCTGCACCAACACAAGTGCGAAATGTGGTTTTTCCACACTAATACAAGTGCAAAAGTGGTTTCCTGCACCAATACAAGTGCGAAAAGTGGTTTTTCAACACTAACACAAGTGCGAAAAGTGTTTTTTGAACACTATCACAAGTGCAAAAAGTGGTTTTTCAACACTAACACAAGTGCGAAAAGTGGTTTTTCAACACTAACACAAGTGCGAAAAGTGGTTTTTCAACACTAACACAAGTGCGAAAAGTGGTTTTTCAACACTAACACAATTGCGAAAAGTGGTTTTTCCACACTAATGCAAGTGCAAAAGTGGTTTTTCAACACTAACACAAGTGCAAAAAGTGGTTTTTCCACACTAACACAAGTGCAAAAAGTGGTTTTTCCACACTAATACAAGTGCAAAAGTGGTTTCCTGCACCAATACAAGTGCGAAAAGTGGTTTTTCAACACTAACACAAGTGCGAAAAGGGGTTTTTCAACACTATCACAAGTGCAAAAAGTGTTTTTTCCACACTAATACAAGTGCAAAAGTGGTTTCCTGCACCAACACAAGTGCGAAAAGTGGTTTTTCAACACTAACACAAGTGCGAAAAGTGGTTTTTCAACACTAACACAAGTGCGAAAAGTGTTTTTTGAACACTATCACAAGTGCAAAAAGTGGTTTTTCAACACTAACACAAGTGCGAAAAGTGGTTTTTCAACACTAACACAAGTGCGAAAAGTGGTTTTTCAACACTAACACAAGCGCGAAAAGTGGTTTTTCAACACTAACACAAGTGCGAAAAGTGGTTTTTCCACACTAATACAAGTGCAAAAGTGGTTTTTCAACACTAACACAAGTGCAAAAAGTGGTTTTTCCACACTAATACAAGTGCAAAAGTGGTTTCCTGCACCAACACAAGTGCGAAAAGTGGTTTTTCAACACTAACACAAGTGCAAAAAGTGGTTTTTCAACACTATCACAAGTGCAAAAAGTGTTTTTTCCACACTAATACAAGTGCAAAAGTGGTTTCCTGCACCAACACAAGTGCGAAAAGTGGTTTTTCAACACTAACACAAGTGCGAAAAGTGGTTTTTCAACACTAACTTAAGTGCGAAAAGTGTTTTTTCCACACTAATACAAGTGCAAAAGTGGTTTCCTGCACCAACACAAGTGCGAAAAGTGGTTTTTCAACACTAACACAAGTGCAAAAAGTGGTTTTTCAACACTAACACAAGTGCGAAAAGTGTTTTTTCCACACTAATACAAGTGCAAAAGTGGTTTCCTGCACCAACACAAGTGCGAAAAGTGGTTTTTCAACACTAACACAAGTGCGAAAAGTGGTTTTTCAACACTAACACAAGTGCGAAAAGTGGTTTTTCAATACTAACACAAGTGCAAAAAGTGGTTTTTCCACACTAATACAAGTGTAAAAGTGGTTTCCTGCACCAACACAAGTGCGAAAAGTGGTTTATCAACACTATCACAAGTGCAAAAAGTGTTTTTTCCACACTAATACAAGTGCAAAAGTGGTTTCCTGCACCAACACAAGTGCGAAAAGTGGTTTTTCAACACTAACACAAGTGCGAAAAGTGTTTTTTGAACACTATCACAAGTGCAAAAAGTGGTTTTTCAACACTAACACAAGTGCGAAAAGTGGTTTTTCAACACTAACACAAGTGCGAAAAGTGGTTTTTCAACACTAACACAAGCGCGAAAAGTGGTTTTTCAACACTAACACAAGTGCGAAAAGTGGTTTTTCCACACTAATACAAGTGCAAAAGTGGTTTTTCAACACTAACACAAGTGCAAAAAGTGGTTTTTCCACACTAATACAAGTGCAAAAGTGGTTTCCTGCACCAACACAAGTGCGAAAAGTGGTTTTTCAACACTAACACAAGTGCAAAAAGTGGTTTTTCAACACTAACACAAGTGCGAAAAGTGGTTTTTCAACACTAACACAAGTGCGAAAAGTGGTTTTTCAACATTAACACAAGTGCGAAAAGTGGTTTTTCAACACTAACACAAGTGCGAAAAGTGGTTTTTCCACACTAATACAAGTGCAAAAGTGGTTACCTGCACCAACACAAGTGCGAAAAGTGGTTTTTCAACACTAACACAAGTGCGAAAAGTGGTTTTTCAACACTAACACAAGTGCGAAAAGTGGTTTTTTCCACACTAATACAAGTTTAAAAGTGGTTTCCTGCACCAACACAAGTGCGAAAAGTGGTTTTTCAACACTAACACAAGTGCGAAAAGTGGTTTTTCAACACTATCACAAGTGCGAAAAGTGGTTTTTCCACACTAATACAAGTGCAAAAGTGGTTTCCTGCACCAACACAAGTGCGAAAAGTGGTTTTTCAACACTAACAAATGTGCGAAAAGTGGTTTTTCAACACTAACACAAGTGCGAAAAGTGGTTTTTCAACACTATCACAAGTGCGAAAAGTGGTTTTTCCACACTAATACAAGTGCAAAAGTGGTTTCCTGCACCAACACAAGTGCGAAAAGTGGTTTTTCAACACTAACAAATGTGCGAAAAGTGGTTTTTCAACACTAACACAAGTGCGAAAAGTGGTTTTTCAACATTAACACAAGTGCGAAAAGTGGTTTTTCAACACTAACACAAGTGCGAAAAGTGGTTTTTCAACACTAACACAAGTGCGAAAAGTGGTTTTTCAACACTAACACAAGTGCGAAAAGTGTTTTTTCCACACTAATACAAGTGTAAAAGTGGTTTCCTGCACCAACACAAGTGCGAAAAGTGGTTTTTCAACACTAACACAAGTGCGAAAAGTGGTTTTTCAACACTAACACAAGTGCGAAAAGTGGTTTTTCAATACTAACACAAGTGCAAAAAGTGGTTTTTCCACACTAATACAAGTGTAAAAGTGGTTTACTGCACCAACACAAGTGCGAAAAGTGGTTTATCAACACTATCACAAGTGCAAAAAGTGTTTTTTCCACACTAATACAAGTGCAAAAGTGGCTTCCTGCACCAACACAAGTGCGAAAAGTGGTTTTTCAACACTAATACAAGTGCGAAAAGTGGTTTTTCAACACTAACACAAGTGCGAAAAGTGTTTTTTCCACACTAATACAAGTGCAAAAGTGGTTTCCTGCACCAACACAAGTGCGAAAAGTGGTTTTTCAACACTAACACAGTGCGAAAAGTGGTTTTTCAACACTATCACAAGTGCAAAAAGTGTTTTTTCCACACTAATACAAGTGCAAAAGTGGTTTGCTGCACCAACACAAGTGCGAAATGTGGTTTTTCCACACTAATACAAGTGCAAAAGTGGTTTCCTGCACCAATACAAGTGCGAAAAGTGGTTTTTCAACACTAACACAAGTGCGAAAAGTGTTTTTTGAACACTATCACAAGTGCAAAAAGTGGTTTTTCAACACTAACACAAGTGCGAAAAGTGGTTTTTCAACACTAACACAAGTGCGAAAAGTGGTTTTTCAACACTAACACAAGTGCGAAAAGTGGTTTTTCAACACTAACACAAGTGCGAAAAGTGGTTTTTCCACACTAATACAAGTGCAAAAGTGGTTTTTCAACACTAATACAAGTGCAAAAGTGGTTTCCTGCACCAACACAAGTGCGAAAAGTGGTTTTTCAACACTAACACAAGTGCAAAAAGTGGTTTTTCAACACTAACACAAGTGCGAAAAGTGGTTTTTCCACACTAATACAAGTGCAAAAGTGGTTTCCTGCACCAACACAAGTGCGAAAAGTGGTTTTTCAACATTAACACAAGTGCGAAAAGTGGTTTTTCAACACTATCACAAGTGCAAAAAGTGTTTTGTCCACACTAATACAAGTGCAAAAGTGGTTTCCTGCACCAACACAAGTGCGAAAAGTGGTTTTTCAACACTATCACAAGTGCAAAAAGTGTTTTGTCCACACTAATACAAGTGCAAAAGTGGTTTCCTGCACCAACACAAGTGCGAAAAGTGGTTTTTCCACACTAATACAAGTGCAAAAGTGGTTTACTGCACCAACACAAGTGCGAAAAGTGGTTTTTCAACACTAACACAAGTGCGAAAAGTGGTTTTTCAACACTAAGACAAGTGCGAAAAGTGGTTTTTCAATACTAACACAAGTGCGAAAAGTGGTTTTTCCACACTAATACAAGTGTAAAAGTGGTTTCCTGCACCAACACAAGTGCGAAAAGTGGTTTTTCAACACTAACACAAGTGCGAAAAGTGGTTTATCAACACTATCACAAGTGCAAAAAGTGTTTTTTCCACACTAATACAAGTGCAAAAGTGGTTTCCTGCACCAACACAAGTGCGAAAAGTGGTTTTTCAACACTAACACAAGTGCGAAAAGTGGTTTTTCAACACTAACACAAGTGCGAAAAGTGTTTTTTCCACACTAATACAAGTGCAAAAGTGGTTTCCTGCACCAACACAAGTGCGAAAAGTGGTTTTTCAACACTAACACAAGTGCGAAAAGTGGTTTTTCAACACTATCACAAGTGCAAAAAGTGTTTTTTCCACACTAATACAAGTGCAAAAGTGGTTTCCTGCACCAACACAAGTGCGAAATGTGGTTTTTCCACACTAATACAAGTGCAAAAGTGGTTTCCTGCACCAATACAAGTGCGAAAAGTGGTTTTTCAACACTAACACAAGTGCGAAAAGTGTTTTTTGAACACTATCACAAGTGCAAAAAGTGGTTTTTCAACACTAACACAAGTGCGAAAAGTGGTTTTTCAACACTAACACAAGTGCGAAAAGTGGTTTTTCAACACTAACACAAGTGCGAAAAGTGGTTTTTCAACACTAACACAAGTGCGAAAAGTGGTTTTTCCACACTAATGCAAGTGCAAAAGTGGTTTTTCAACACTAACACAAGTGCAAAAAGTGGTTTTTCCACACTAACACAAGTGCAAAAAGTGGTTTTTCCACACTAATACAAGTGCAAAAGTGGTTTCCTGCACCAATACAAGTGCGAAAAGTGGTTTTTCAACACTAACACAAGTGCGAAAAGGGGTTTTTCAACACTATCACAAGTGCAAAAAGTGTTTTTCCACACTAATACAAGTGCAAAAGTGGTTTCCTGCACCAACACAAGTGCGAAAAGTGGTTTTTCAACACTAACACAAGTGCGAAAAGTGGTTTTTCAACACTAACACAAGTGCGAAAAGTGGTTTTTCAACACTAACACAAGTGCGAAAAGTGTTTTTTGAACACTATCACAAGTGCAAAAAGTGGTTTTTCAACACTAACACAAGTGCGAAAAGTGGTTTTTCAACACTAACACAAGTGCGAAAAGTGGTTTTTCAACACTAACACAAGCGCGAAAAGTGGTTTTTCAACACTAACACAAGTGCAAAAAGTGGTTTTTCCACACTAATACAAGTGCAAAAGTGGTTTTTCAACACTAACACAAGTGCAAAAAGTGGTTTTTCCACACTAATACAAGTGCAAAAGTGGTTTCCTGCACCAACACAAGTGCGAAAAGTGGTTTTTCAACACTAACACAAGTGCAAAAAGTGGTTTTTCAACACTATCACAAGTGCAAAAAGTGTTTTTTCCACACTAATACAAGTGCAAAAGTGGTTTCCTGCACCAACACAAGTGCGAAAAGTGGTTTTTCAACACTAACACAAGTGCGAAAAGTGGTTTTTCAACACTAACTTAAGTGCGAAAAGTGTTTTTTCCACACTAATACAAGTGCAAAAGTGGTTTCCTGCACCAACACAAGTGCGAAAAGTGGTTTTTCAACACTAACACAAGTGCAAAAAGTGGTTTTTCAACACTAACACAAGTGCGAAAAGTGTTTTTTCCACACTAATACAAGTGCAAAAGTGGTTTCCTGCACCAACACAAGTGCGAAAAGTGGTTTTTCAACACTAACACAAGTGCGAAAAGTGGTTTTTCAACACTAACACAAGTGCGAAAAGTGGTTTTTCAATACTAACACAAGTGCAAAAAGTGGTTTTTCCACACTAATACAAGTGTAAAAGTGGTTTCCTGCACCAACACAAGTGCGAAAAGTGGTTTATCAACACTATCACAAGTGCAAAAAGTGTTTTTTCCACACTAATACAAGTGCAAAAGTGGTTTCCTGCACCAACACAAGTGCGAAAAGTGGTTTTTCAACACTAACACAAGTGCGAAAAGTGGTTTTTCAACACTAACACAAGTGCGAAAAGTGTTTTTTCCACACTAATACAAGTGCAAAAGTGGTTTCCTGCACCAACACAAGTGCGAAAAGTGGTTTTTCAACACTAACACAAGTGCGAAAAGTGGTTTTTCAACACTAACACAAGTGCGAAAAGTGTTTTTTCCACACTAATACAAGTGCAAAAGTGGTTTCCTGCACCAACACAAGTGCGAAAAGTGGTTTTTCAACACTAACACAAGTGCGAAAAGTGGTTTTTCAACACTAACACAAGTGCGAAAAGTGGTTTTTCAACACTAACACAAGTGCGAAAAGTGGTTTTTCCACACTAATACAAGTGCAAAAGTGGTTTTTCAACACTAATACAAGTGCAAAAGTGGTTTCCTGCACCAACACAAGTGCGAAAAGTGGTTTTTCAACACTAACACAAGTGCAAAAAGTGGTTTTTCAACACTAACACAAGTGCGAAAAGTGGTTTTTCCACACTAATACAAGTGCAAAAGTGGTTTCCTGCACCAACACAAGTGCGAAAAGTGGTTTTTCAACATTAACACAAGTGCGAAAAGTGGTTTTTCAACACTATCACAAGTGCAAAAAGTGTTTTGTCCACACTAATACAAGTGCAAAAGTGGTTTCCTGCACCAACACAAGTGCGAAAAGTGGTTTTTCAACACTATCACAAGTGCAAAAAGTGTTTTGTCCACACTAATACAAGTGCAAAAGTGGTTTCCTGCACCAACACAAGTGCGAAAAGTGGTTTTTCCACACTAATACAAGTGCAAAAGTGGTTTCCTGCACCAACACAAGTGCGAAAAGTGGTTTTTCAACACTAACACAAGTGCGAAAAGTAGTTTTTCAACACTAAGACAAGTGCGAAAAGTGGTTTTTCAATACTAACACAAGTGCAAAAAGTGGTTTTCCACACTAATACAAGTGTAAAAGTGGTTTCCTGCACCAACACAAGTGCGAAAAGTGGTTTTTCAACACTAACACAAGTGCGAAAAGTGGTTTATCAACACTATCACAAGTGCAAAAAGTGTTTTTTCCACACTAATACAAGTGCAAAAGTGGTTTCCTGCACCAACACAAGTGCGAAAAGTGGTTTTTCAACACTAACACAAGTGCGAAAAGTGGTTTTCAACACTAACTTAAGTGCGAAAAGTGTTTTTTCCACACTAATACAAGTGCAAAAGTGGTTTCCTGCACCAACACAAGTGCGAAAAGTGGTTTTTCAACACTAACACAAGTGCGAAAAGTGGTTTTTCAACACTAACACAAGTGCGAAAAGTGTTTTTTCCACACTAATACAAGTGCAAAAGTGGTTTCCTGCACCAACACAAGTGCGAAAAGTGGTTTTTCAACACTAACACAAGTGCGAAAAGTGGTTTTTCAACACTAACACAAGTGCGAAAAGTGGTTTTTCAATACTAACACAAGTGCAAAAAGTGGTTTTTCCACACTAATACAAGTGTAAAAGTGGTTTCCTGCACCAACACAAGTGCGAAAAGTGGTTTATCAACACTATCACAAGTGCAAAAAGTGTTTTTTCCACACTAATACAAGTGCAAAAGTGGTTTCCTGCACCAACACAAGTGCGAAAAGTGGTTTTTCAACACTAACACAAGTGCGAAAAGTGGTTTTTCAACACTAACACAAGTGCGAAAAGTGTTTTTTCCACACTAATACAAGTGCAAAAGTGGTTTCCTGCACCAACACAAGTGCGAAAAGTGGTTTTTCAACACTAACACAAGTGCGAAAAGTGGTTTTTCAACACTAACACAAGTGCGAAAAGTGTTTTTTCCACACTAATACAAGTGCAAAAGTGGTTTCCTGCACCAACACAAGTGCGAAAAGTGGTTTTTCAACACTAACACAAGTGCGAAAAGTGGTTTTTCAACACTAACACAAGTGCGAAAAGTGGTTTTTCAACACTAACACAAGTGCGAAAAGTGGTTTTTCCACACTAATACAAGTGCAAAAGTGGTTTTTCAACACTAATACAAGTGCAAAAGTGGTTTCCTGCACCAACACAAGTGCGAAAAGTGGTTTTTCAACACTAACACAAGTGCAAAAAGTGGTTTTTCAACACTAACACAAGTGCGAAAAGTGGTTTTTCCACACTAATACAAGTGCAAAAGTGGTTTCCTGCACCAACACAAGTGCGAAAAGTGGTTTTTCAACATTAACACAAGTGCGAAAAGTGGTTTTTCAACACTATCACAAGTGCAAAAAGTGTTTTGTCCACACTAATACAAGTGCAAAAGTGGTTTCCTGCACCAACACAAGTGCGAAAAGTGGTTTTTCAACACTATCACAAGTGCAAAAAGTGTTTTGTCCACACTAATACAAGTGCAAAAGTGGTTTCCTGCACCAACACAAGTGCGAAAAGTGGTTTTTCCACACTAATACAAGTGCAAAAGTGGTTTCCTGCACCAACACAAGTGCGAAAAGTGGTTTTTCAACACTAACACAAGTGCGAAAAGTAGTTTTTCAACACTAAGACAAGTGCGAAAAGTGGTTTTTCAATACTAACACAAGTGCGAAAAGTGGTTTTTCCACACTAATACAAGTGTAAAAGTGGTTTCCTGCACCAACACAAGTGCGAAAAGTGGTTTTTCAACACTAACACAAGTGCGAAAAGTGGTTTATCAACACTATCACAAGTGCAAAAAGTGTTTTTTCCACACTAATACAAGTGCAAAAGTGGTTTCCTGCACCAACACAAGTGCGAAAAGTGGTTTTTCAACACTAACACAAGTGCGAAAAGTGGTTTTTCAACACTAACACAAGTGCGAAAAGTGTTTTTTCCACACTAATACAAGTGCAAAAGTGGTTTCCTGCACCAACACAAGTGCGAAAAGTGGTTTTTCAACACTAACACAAGTGCGAAAAGTGGTTTTTCAACACTATCACAAGTGCAAAAAGTGTTGTTTCCACACTAATACAAGTGCAAAAGTGGTTTCCTGCACCAACACAAGTGCGAAAAGTGGTTTTTCAACACTAACACAAGTGCGAAAAGTGGTTTTTCAACACTATCACAAGTGCAAAAAGTGTTTTTTCCACACTAATACAAGTGCAAAAGTGGTTTCCTGCACCAACACAAGTGGGAAATGTGGTGTTTTCCACACTAATACAAGTGCAAAAGTGGTTTCCTGCACCAATACAAGTGCGAAAAGTGGTTTTTCAACACTAACACAAGTGCGAAAAGTGTTTTTTGAACACTATCACAAGTGCAAAAAGTGGTTTTTCAACACTAACACAAGTGCGAAAAGTGGTTTTTCAACACTAACACAAGTGCGAAAAGTGGTTTTTCAACACTAACACAAGTGCGAAAAGTGGTTTTTCAACACTAACACAAGTGCGAAAAGTGGTTTTTCCACACTTATACAAGTGCAAAAGTGGTTTTTCAACACTAACACAAGTGCAAAAAGTGGTTTTTCCACACTAACACAAGTGCAAAAAGTGGTTTTTCCACACTAATACAAGTGCAAAAGTGGTTTCCTGCACCAATACAAGTGCGAAAAGTGGTTTTTCAACACTAACACAAGTGCGAAAAGGGGTTTTTCAACACTATCACAAGTGCAAAAAGTGTTTTTTCCACACTAATACAAGTGCAAAAGTGGTTTCCTGCACCAACACAAGTGCGAAAAGTGGTTTTTCAACACTAACACAAGTGCGAAAAGTGGTTTTTCAACACTAACACAAGTGCGAAAAGTGGTTTTTCCACACTAATACAAGTGCAAAAGTGGTTTCCTGCACCAATACAAGTGCGAAAAGTGGTTTTTCAACACTAACACAAGTGCAAAAAGTGGTTTTTCAACACTATCACAAGTGCAAAAAGTGTTTTTTCCACACTAATACAAGTGCAAAAGTGGTTTCCTGCACCAACACAAGTGCGAAAAGTGGTTTTTCAACACTAACACAAGTGCGAAAAGTGGTTTTTCAACACTAACTTAAGTGCGAAAAGTGGTTTTTCCACACTAATACAAGTGCAAAAGTGGTTTCCTGCACCAACACAAGTGCGAAAAGTGGTTTTTCAACACTAACACAAGTGCGAAAAGTGGTTTTTCAACACTAACACAAGTCCGAAAAGTGTTTTTTCCACACTAATACAAGTGCAAAAGTGGTTTCCTGCACCAACACAAGTGCGAAAAGTGGTTTTTCAACACTAACACAAGTGCGAAAAGTGGTTTTTCAACACTAACACAAGTGCGAAAAGTGGTTTTTCAATACTAACACAAGTGCGAAAAGTGGTTTTTCCACACTAATACAAGTGTAAAAGTGGTTTCCTGCACCAACACAAGTGCGAAAAGTGGTTTTTCAACACTAACACAAGTGCGAAAAGTGGTTTATCAACACTATCACAAGTGCAAAAAGTGTTTTTTCCACACTAATACAAGTGCAAAAGTGGTTTTCCTGCACCAACACAAGTGCGAAAAGTGGTTTTTCAACACTAACACAAGTGCAAAAAGTGGTTTTTCAACACTAACACAAGTGCGAAAAGTGTTTTTTCCACACTAATACAAGTGCAAAAGTGGTTTCCTGCACCAACACAAGTGCGAAAAGTGGTTTTTCAACACTAACACAAGTGCGAAAAGTGGTTTTTCAACACTAACACAAGTGCGAAAAGTGGTTTTTCAACACTATCACAAGTGCAAAAAGTGTTTTTTCCACACTAATACAAGTGCAAAAGTGGTTTCCTGCACCAACACAAGTGCGAAATGTGGTTTTTCCACACTAATACAAGTGCAAAAGTGGTTTCCTGCACCAATACAAGTGCGAAAAGTGGTTTTTCAACACTAACACAAGTGCGAAAAGTGTTTTTTGAACACTATCACAAGTGCAAAAAGTGGTTTTTCAACACTAACACAAGTGCGAAAAGTGGTTTTTCAACACTAACACAAGTGCGAAAAGTGGTTTTTCAACACTAACACAAGTGCGAAAAGTGGTTTTTCAACACTAACACAAGTGCGAAAAGTGGTTTTTCAACACTAACACAAGTGCGAAAAGTGGTTTTTCCACACTAATACAAGTGCAAAAGTGGTTTTTCAACACTAATACAAGTGCAAAAGTGGTTTCCTGCACCAACACAAGTGCGAAAAGTGGTTTTTCAACACTAACACAAGTGCGAAAAGTGGCTTTTCCACACTAATACAAGTGCAAAAGTGGTTTCCTGCACCAATACAAGTGCGAAAAGTGGTTTTTCAACACTAACACCAGTGCGAAAAGTGGTTTTTCAACACTAACACAAGTGCGAAAAGTGGTTTTTCCACACTAATACAAGTGTAAAAGTGGTTTCCTGCACCAACACAAGTGCGAAAAGTGGTTTTTCAACACTAACACAAGTGCGAAAAATGTTTTTTCCACACTAATAGAAGTGCAAAAGTGGTTTCCTGCACCAACCCAAGTGCGAAAAGTGGTTTTTCAACACTAACACAAGTGCAAAAAGTGGTTTTTCAACACTAACACAAGTGCGAAAAGTGTTTTTTCCACACTAATACAAGTGCAAAAGTGGTTTCCTGCACCAACACAAGTGCGAAAAGTGGTTTTTCAACACTAACACAAGTGCGAAAAGTGGTTTTTCAACATTAACACAAGTGCGAAAAGTGGTTTTCCACACTAATACAAGTGCAAAAGTGGTTTCCTGCACCAACACAAGTGCGAAAAGTGGTTTTTCAACACTAACACAAGTGCGAAAAGTGGTTTTTCAACACTAACACAAGTGTGAAAAGTGGTTTTTCAACACTTGGAAAAGTGGAAACGTGGAAAAGTGGTCACAAGTGCAAAAAGTGTTTTTTCCATGCTAATACAAGTGCAAAAGTGGTTTCCTGCACCAACATAAGTGCGAAAAGTGGTTTTTCAACACTAACACAAGTGCGAAAAGTGGTTTTTCAACACTACCACAAGTGCAAAAAGTGGTTTTTCCACACTAATACAAGTGCAAAAGTGGTTTCCTGCACCAACACAAGTGCGAAAAGTGGTTTTTCAACACTAACACAAGTGCGAAAAGTGGTTTTTCAACACTATCACAAGTGCAAAAAGTGTTTTTTCCATACTAATACAAGTGCAAAAGTGGTTTCCTGCACCAACACAAGTGCGAAAAGTGGTTTTTCAACACTAACACAAGTGCGAAAAGTGGTTTTTCAACACTAACACAAGTGCGAAAAGTGTTTTTTCCACACTAATACAAGTGCAAAAGTGGTTTCCTGCACGAACACAAGTGCGAAAAGTGGTTTTTCAACACTAACACAAGTGCGAAAAGTGGTTTTTCAACACTACCACAAGTGCGAAAAGTGGTTTTTCAACACTAACACAAGTGCGAAAAGTGGTTTTTCCACACTAATACAAGTGCAAAAGTGGTTTCCTGCACCAACACAAGTGCGAAAAGTGGTTTTTCAACACTAACACAAGTGCGAAAAGTGGTTTTTCAACACTAACACAAGTGCGAAAAGTGGTCTTTCAATACTAACACAAGTGCGAAAAGTGGTTTTTCCACACTAATACAAGTGTAAAAGTGGTTTCCTGCACCAACACAAGTGCGAAAAGTGGTTTTTCAACACTAACACAAGTGCGAAAAGTGGTTTCTCAACACTATCACAAGTGCAAAAAGTGTTTTTTCCACACTAATACAAGTGCAAAAGTGGTTCCCTGCACCAACACAAGTGCGAAAAGTGGTTTTTCAACACTAACACAAGTGCGAAAAGTGGTTTTTCAACACTATCACAAGTGCAAAAAGTGGTTTTTCAACACTAACACAAGTGCGAAAAGTGGTTTTTCCACACTAATACAAGTGCAAAAGTGGTTTCCTGCACCAACCCATGTGCGAAAAGTGGTTTTTCAACACTAACACAAGTGCAAAAAGTGGTTTTTCAACACTAACACAAGTGCGAAAAGTGGATTTTCCACACTAATACAAGTGCAAAAGTGGTTTCCTACACCAACACAAGTGCGAAAAGTGGTTTTTCAACACTAACACAAGTGCGAAAAGTGGTTTTTCAACATTAACACAAGTGCGAAAAGTGGTTTTTCAACACTAACACAAGTGCGAAAAGTGGTTTTTCCACACTAATACAAGTGCAAAAGTGGTTTCCTGCACCAACACAAGTGCGAAAAGTGGTTTTTCAACACTAACACAAGTGCGAAAAGTGGTTTTTCAACACTAACACAAGTGCGAAAAGTGGTTTTTTCCACACTAATACAAGTGCAAAAGTGGTTTCCTGCACCAACACAAGTGCGAAAAGTGGTTTTTCAACACTAACACAAGTGCGAAAAGTGGTTTTTCAACACTATCACAAGTGCGAAAAGTGGTTTTTCCACACTAATACAAGTGCAAAAGTGGTTTCCTGCACCAACACAAGTGCGAAAAGTGGTTTTTCAACACTAACAAATGTGCGAAAAGTGGTTTTTCAACACTAACACAAGTGCGAAAAGTGGTTTTTCAACACTATCACAAGTGCGAAAAGTGGTTTTTCCACACTAATACAAGTGCAAAAGTGGTTTCCTGCACCAACACAAGTGCGAAAAGTGGTTTTTCAACACTAACAAATGTGCGAAAAGTGGTTTTTCAACACTAACACAAGTGCGAAAAGTGGTTTTTCAACATTAACACAAGTGCGAAAAGTGGTTTTTCAACACTAACACAAGTGCGAAAAGTGGTTTTTCCACACTAATACAAGTGCAAAAGTGGTTTTTCCACACTAATACAAGTGCAAAAGTGGTTTCCTGCACCAACACAAGTGCGAAAAGTGGTTTTTCAACACTAACAAATGTGCGAAAAGTGGTTTTTCAACACTAACACAAGTGCGAAAAGTGGTTTTTCCACACTAATACAAGTGCAAAAGTGGTTTCCTGCACCAACACAAGTGCGAAAAGTGGTTTTTCAACACTAACACAAGTGCGAAAAGTGGTTTTTCAACACTATCACAAGTGCGAAAAGTGGTTTTTCCACACTAATACAAGTGCAAAAGTGGTTTCCTGCACCAACACAAGTGCGAAAAGTGGTTTTACAACACTAACACAAGTGCAAAAAGTGGTTTCCTGCACCAACACAAGTGCGAAAAGTGGTTTTCCACACTAATACAAGTGCAAAAGTGGTTTCCTGGACCAACACAAGTGCGAAAAGTGGTTTTTCATCACTAACACAAGTGCGAAAAGTGGTTTTTCAACACTAACACAAGTGCGAAAAGTGGTTTTTCAACACTAATACAAGTGCGAAAAGTGGTTTTTCCACACTAATACAAGTGCAAAAGTGGTTTCCTGCACCAACACAAGTGCGAAAAGTGGTTTTTCAACACTAACACAAGTGCGAAAAGTGGTTTTTCATCACTATCACAAGTGCGAAAAGTGCTTTTTCAACACTAAGACAAGTGCGAAAAGTGGTTTCCTGCACCAACACAAGTGTGAAAAGTGGTTTTTCAACACTATCACAAGTGCGAAAAGTGGTTTTTCCACACTAATACAAGTGCAAAAGTGGTTTCCTGCACCAACACAAGTGCGAAAAGTGGTTTTTCAACACTAACAAATGTGCGAAAAGTGGTTTTTCAACACTAACACAAGTGCGAAAAGTGGTTTTTCAACATTAACACAAGTGCGAAAAGTGGTTTTTCAACACTAACACAAGTGCGAAAAGTGGTTTTTCCACACTAATACAAGTGCAAAAGTGGTTTCCTGCACCAACACAAGTGCGAAAAGTGGTTTTTCAACACTAACACAAGTGCGAAAAGTGGTTTTTCAACACTATCACAAGTGCGAAAAGTGGTTTTTCCACACTAATACAAGTGCAAAAGTGGTTTCCTGCACCAAGACAAGTGCGAAAAGTGGTTTTTCAACACTAACAAATGTGCGAAAAGTGGTTTTTCAACACTAACACAAGTGCGAAAAGTGGTTTTTCCACACTAATACAAGTGCAAAAGTGGTTTCCTGCACCAACACAAGTGCGAAAAGTGGTTTTTCAACACTAACACAAGTGTGAAAAGTGGTTTTTCAACACTATCACAAGTGCGAAAAGTGGTTTTTCCACACTAATACAAGTGCAAAAGTGGTTTCCTGCACCAACACAAGTGCGAAAAGTGGTTTTACAACACTAACACAAGTGCAAAAAGTGGTTTTTCAACACTAACACAAGTGCGAAAAGTGGTTTTCCACACTAATACAAGTGCAAAAGTGGTTTCCTGGACCAACACAAGTGCGAAAAGTGGTTTTTCATCACTAACACAAGTGCGAAAAGTGGTTTTTCAACACTAACACAAGTGCGAAAAGTGGTTTTTCAACACTAACACAAGTGCGAAAAGTGGTTTTTCAACACTAACACAAGTGCGAAAAGTGGTTTTTCCACAGTAATACAAGTGCAACACTGGTTTCCTGCACCAACACAAGTGCGAAAAGTGGTTTTTCAACACTAACACAAGTGCGAAAAGTGTTTTTTCCACACTAATACAAGTGCAAAAGTGGTTTCCTGCACCAACACAAGTGCGAAAAGTGGTTTTTCAACACTAACACAAGTGCGAAAAGTGGTTTTTCAACATTAACACAAGTGCGAAAAGTGGTTTTTCAACACTAATACAAGTGCGAAAAGTGGTTTTTCCACACTAATACAAGTGCAAAAGTGGTTTCCTGCACCAACACAAGTGCGAAAAGTGGTTTTTCAACACTAACACAAGTGCGAAAAGTGGTTTTTCATCACTATCACAAGTGCGAAAAGTGGTTTTTCAACACTAAGACAAGTGCGAAAAGTGGTTTCCTGCACCAACACAAGTGTGAAAAGTGGTTTTTCAACACTAACACAAGTGCGAAAAGTGGTTTTTCAACACTATCACAAGTGCAAAAAGTGGTTTTTCCACACTAATACAAGTGCAAAAGTGGTTTCCTGCACCAACACAAGTGCGAAAAGTGTTTTTTCAACACTAACACAAGTGCGAAAAATGGTTTTTCAACACTAACACAAGTGCGAAAAGTGGTTTTTCCACACTAATACAAATGCAAAAGTGGTTTCCTGCACCAACACAAGTGCGAAAAGTGGTTTTTCAACACTAACACAAGTGCGAAAAGTGGTTTTTCAACACTATCACAAGTGTAAAAAGTGTTTTTTCCACACTAATACAAGTGCAAAAGTGGTTTCCTGCACCAACACAAGTGCGAAAAGTGGTTTTTCAACACTAACACAAGTGCGAAAAGTGGTTTTCAACACTAACACAAGTGCGAAAAGTGTTTTTTCCACACTAATACAAGTGCAAAAGTGGTTTCCTGCACCAACACAAGTGCGAAAAGTGGTTTTTCAACACTAACACAAGTGCGAAAAGTGGTTTTTCAACACTAACACAAGTGCGAAAAGTGGTCTTTCAATACTAACACAAGTGCGAAAAGTGGTTTTTCCACACTTATACAAGTGTAAAAGTGGTTTCCTGCACAAACACAAGTGCGAAAAGTGGTTTTTCAACACTAACACAAGTGCGAAAAGTGGTTTCTCAACACTATCACAAGTGCAAAAAGTGTTTTTTCCACACTAATACAAGTGCAAAAGTGGTTCCCTGCACCAACACAAGTGCGAAAAGTGGTTTTTCAACACTAACACAAGTGCGAAAAGTGGTTTTTCAACACTATCACAAGTGCAAAAAGTGATTTTTCAACACTAACACAAGTGCGAAAAGTGGTTTTTCCACACTAATACAAGTGCAAAAGTGGTTTCCTGCACCAAACCATGTGCGAAAAGTGGTTTTTCAACACTAACACAAGTGCAAAAAGTGGTTTTTCAACACTAACACAAGTGCGAAAAGTGGATTTTCCACACTAATACAAGTGCAAAAGTGGTTTCCTACACCAACACAAGTGCGAAAAGTGGTTTTTCAACACTAACACAAGTGCAAAAAGTGGTTTTTCAACATTAACACAAGTGCGAAAAGTGTTTTTTCAACACTAACACAAGTGCGAAAAGTGGTTTTTCCACACTAATACAAGTGCAAAAGTGGTTTCCTGCACCAACACAAGTGCGAAAAGTGGTTTTTCAACACTAACACAAGTGCGAAAAGTGGTTTTTCAACACTAACACAAGTGCGAAAAGTGGTTTTTCCACACTAATACAAGTGCAAAAGTGCTTTCCTGCACCAACACAAGTGCGAAAAGTGGTTTTTCAACACTAACACAAGTGCGAAAAGTGGTTTTTCAACACTATCACAAGTGCGAAAAGTGGTTTTTCCACACTAATACAAGTGCAAAAGTGGTTTCCTGCACCAACACAAGTGCGAAAAGTGGTTTTTCAACACTAACAAATGTGCGAAAAGTGGTTTTTCAACACTAACACAAGTGCGAAAAGTGGTTTTGCCACACTAATACAAGTGCAAAAGTGGTTTCCTGCACCAACACAAGTGCGAAAAGTGGTTTTTCAACACTAACACAAGTGCGAAAAGTGGTTTTTCAACACTACCACAAGTGCGAAAAGTGGTTTTTTCCACACTAATACAAGTGCAAAAGTGGTTTCCTGCACCAACACAAGTGCGAAAAGTGGTTTTACAACACTAACACAGGTGCAAAAAGTGGTTTTTCAACACTAACACAAGTGCGAAAAGTGGTTTTCCACACTAATACAAGTGCAAAAGTGGTTTCCTGGACCAACACAAGTGCGAAAAGTGGTTTTTCAACACTAACACAAGTGCGAAAAGTGGTTTTTCAACACTAACACAAGTGCGAAAAGTGGTTTTTCAACACTAACACAAGTGCGAAAAGTGGTTTTTCAACACTAACACAAGTGCGAAAAGTGGTTTTTCCACAGTAATACAAGTGCAAAACTGGTTTCCTGCACCAACACAAGTGCGAAAAGTGGTTTTTCAACACTAACACAAGTGCGAAAAGTGGTTTTTCAACACTAACACAAGTGCGAAAAGTGTTTTTTCCACACTAATACAAGTGCAAAAGTGGTTTCCTGCACCAACACAAGTGCGAAAAGTGGTTTTTCAACACTAACACAAGTGCGAAAAGTGGTTTTTCAACATTAACACAAGTGCGAAAAGTGGTTTTTCAACACTAATACAAGTGCGAAAAGTGGTTTTTCCACACTAATACAAGTGCAAAAGTGGTTTCCTGCACCAACACAAGTGCGAAAAGTGGTTTTTCAACACTAACACAAGTGCGAAAAGTGGTTTTTCAACACTATCACAAGTGCGAAAAGTGGTTTTTCAACACTAAGACAAGTGCGAAAAGTGGTTTCCTGCACCAACACAAGTGCGAAAAGTGGTTTTTCAACACTAACACAAGTGCGAAAAGTGGTTTTTCAACACTATCACAAGTGCAAAAAGTGTTTTTTCCACACTAATACAAGTGCAAAAGTGGTTTCCTGCACCAACACAAGTGCGAAAAGTGTTTTTTCAACACTAACACAAGTGCGAAAAATGGTTTTTCAACACTAACACAAGTGTGAAAAGTGGTTTTTCCACACTAATACAAGTGCTAAAGTGGTTTCCTGCACCAACACAAGTGCGAAAAGTGGTTTTTCAACACTAACACAAGTGCGAAAAGTGGTTTTTCAACACTATCACAAGTGCAAAAGTGGTTTCCTGCACCAACACAAGTGCGAAAAGTGGTTTTTCAACACTAACACAAGTGCGAAAAGTGGTTTTTCAACATTAACACAAGTGCGAAAAGTGGTTTTTCAACACTAATACAAGTGCGAAAAGTGGTTTTTCCACACTAATACAAGTGCAAAAGTGGTTTCCTGCACCAACACAAGTGCGAAAAGTGGTTTTTCAACACTAACACAAGTGTGAAAAGTGGTTTTTCCACACTAATACAAGTGCTAAAGTGGTTTCCTGCACCAACACAAGTGCGAAAAGTGGTTTTTCAACACTAACACAAGTGCGAAAAGTGTTTTTTCCACACTAATACAAGTGCAAAAGTGGTTTCCTGCACCAACACAAGTGCGAAAAGTGGTTTTTCAACACTAACACAAGTGCGAAAAGTGGTTTTTCAACATTAACACAAGTGCGAAAAGTGGTTTTTCAACACTAATACAAGTGCGAAAAGTGGTTTTTCCACACTAATACAAGTGCAAAAGTGGTTTCCTGCACCAACACAAGTGCGAAAAGTGGTTTTTCAACACTAACACAAGTGCGAAAAGTGGTTTTTCATCACTATCACAAGTGCGAAAAGTGGTTTTTCAACACTAAGACAAGTGCGAAAAGTGGTTTCCTGCACCAACACAAGTGTGAAAAGTGGTTTTTCAACACTAACACAAGTGCGAAAAGTGGTTTTTCAACACTATCACAAGTGCAAAAAGTGGTTTTTCCACACTAATACAAGTGCAAAAGTGGTTTCCTGCACCAACACAAGTGCGAAAAGTGTTTTTTCAACACTAACACAAGTGCGAAAAATGGTTTTTCAACACTAACACAAGTGCGAAAAGTGGTTTTTCCACACTAATACAAATGCAAAAGTGGTTTCCTGCACCAACACAAGTGCGAAAAGTGGTTTTTCAACACTAACACAAGTGCGAAAAGTGGTTTTTCAACACTATCACAAGTGTAAAAAGTGTTTTTTCCACACTAATACAAGTGCAAAAGTGGTTTCCTGCACCAACACAAGTGCGAAAAGTGGTTTTTCAACACTAACACAAGTGCAAAAAGTGGTTTTCAACACTAACACAAGTGCGAAAAGTGTTTTTTCCACACTAATACAAGTGCAAAAGTGGTTTCCTGCACCAACACAAGTGCGAAAAGTGGTTTTTCAACACTAACACAAGTGCGAAAAGTGGTTTTTCAACACTAACACAAGTGCGAAAAGTGGTCTTTCAATACTAACACAAGTGCGAAAAGTGGTTTTTCCACACTTATACAAGTGTAAAAGTGGTTTCCTGCACAAACACAAGTGCGAAAAGTGGTTTTTCAACACTAACACAAGTGCGAAAAGTGGTTTCTCAACACTATCACAAGTGCAAAAAGTGTTTTTTCCACACTAATACAAGTGCAAAAGTGGTTCCCTGCACCAACACAAGTGCGAAAAGTGGTTTTTCAACACTAACACAAGTGCGAAAAGTGGTTTTTCAACACTATCACAAGTGCAAAAAGTGATTTTTCAACACTAACACAAGTGCGAAAAGTGGTTTTTCCACACTAATACAAGTGCAAAAGTGGTTTCCTGCACCAAACCATGTGCGAAAAGTGGTTTTTCAACACTAACACAAGTGCAAAAAGTGGTTTTTCAACACTAACACAAGTGCGAAAAGTGGATTTTCCACACTAATACAAGTGCAAAAGTGGTTTCCTACACCAACACAAGTGCGAAAAGTGGTTTTTCAACACTAACACAAGTGCAAAAAGTGGTTTTTCAACATTAACACAAGTGCGAAAAGTGTTTTTTCAACACTAACACAAGTGCGAAAAGTGGTTTTTCCACACTAATACAAGTGCAAAAGTGGTTTCCTGCACCAACACAAGTGCGAAAAGTGGTTTTTCAACACTAACACAAGTGCGAAAAGTGGTTTTTCAACACTAACACAAGTGCGAAAAGTGGTTTTTCCACACTAATACAAGTGCAAAAGTGCTTTCCTGCACCAACACAAGTGCGAAAAGTGGTTTTTCAACACTAACACAAGTGCGAAAAGTGGTTTTTCAACACTATCACAAGTGCGAAAAGTGGTTTTTCCACACTAATACAAGTGCAAAAGTGGTTTCCTGCACCAACACAAGTGCGAAAAGTGGTTTTTCAACACTAACAAATGTGCGAAAAGTGGTTTTTCAACACTAACACAAGTGCGAAAAGTGGTTTTGCCACACTAATACAAGTGCAAAAGTGGTTTCCTGCACCAACACAAGTGCGAAAAGTGGTTTTTCAACACTAACACAAGTGCGAAAAGTGGTTTTTCAACACTACCACAAGTGCGAAAAGTGGTTTTTTCCACACTAATACAAGTGCAAAAGTGGTTTCCTGCACCAACACAAGTGCGAAAAGTGGTTTTACAACACTAACACAGGTGCAAAAAGTGGTTTTTCAACACTAACACAAGTGCGAAAAGTGGTTTTCCACACTAATACAAGTGCAAAAGTGGTTTCCTGGACCAACACAAGTGCGAAAAGTGGTTTTTCAACACTAACACAAGTGCGAAAAGTGGTTTTTCAACACTAACACAAGTGCGAAAAGTGGTTTTTCAACACTAACACAAGTGCGAAAAGTGGTTTTTCAACACTAACACAAGTGCGAAAAGTGGTTTTTCCACAGTAATACAAGTGCAAAACTGGTTTCCTGCACCAACACAAGTGCGAAAAGTGGTTTTTCAACACTAACACAAGTGCGAAAAGTGGTTTTTCAACACTAACACAAGTGCGAAAAGTGTTTTTTCCACACTAATACAAGTGCAAAAGTGGTTTCCTGCACCAACACAAGTGCGAAAAGTGGTTTTTCAACACTAACACAAGTGCGAAAAGTGGTTTTTCAACATTAACACAAGTGCGAAAAGTGGTTTTTCAACACTAATACAAGTGCGAAAAGTGGTTTTTCCACACTAATACAAGTGCAAAAGTGGTTTCCTGCACCAACACAAGTGCGAAAAGTGGTTTTTCAACACTAACACAAGTGCGAAAAGTGGTTTTTCAACACTATCACAAGTGCGAAAAGTGGTTTTTCAACACTAAGACAAGTGCGAAAAGTGGTTTCCTGCACCAACACAAGTGCGAAAAGTGGTTTTTCAACACTAACACAAGTGCGAAAAGTGGTTTTTCAACACTATCACAAGTGCAAAAAGTGTTTTTTCCACACTAATACAAGTGCAAAAGTGGTTTCCTGCACCAACACAAGTGCGAAAAGTGTTTTTTCAACACTAACACAAGTGCGAAAAATGGTTTTTCAACACTAACACAAGTGTGAAAAGTGGTTTTTCCACACTAATACAAGTGCTAAAGTGGTTTCCTGCACCAACACAAGTGCGAAAAGTGGTTTTTCAACACTAACACAAGTGCGAAAAGTGGTTTTTCAACACTATCACAAGTGCAAAAAGTGTTTTTTCCACACTAATACAAGTGCAAAAGTGGTTTCCTGCACCAACACAAGTGCGAAAAGTGGTTTTTCAACACTAACACAAGTGCGAAAAGTGGTTTTTCAACACTAACACAAGTGCGAAAAGTGTTTTTTCCACACTAATACAAGTGCAAAAGTGGTTTCCTGCACCAACACAAGTGCGAAAAGTGGTTTTTCAACACTAACACAAGTGCGAAAAGTGGTTTTTCAACACTAACACAAGTGCGAAAAGTGGTTTTTCAACACTAACACAAGTGCGAAAAGTGTTTTTTCCACACTAATACAAGTGCAAAAGTGGTTTTTCAACACTAACACAAGTGCAAAAAATGGTTTTTCCACACTAATACAAGTGCAAAAGTGGTTTCCTGCACCAACACAAGTGCGAAAAGTGGTTTTTCAACACTATCACAAGTGTAAAAAGTGTTTTTTCCACACTAATACAAGTGCAAAAGTGGTTTCCTGCACCAACACAAGTGCGAAAAGTGGTTTTTCAACACTAACACAAGTGCGAAAAGTGGTTTTCAACACTAACACAAGTGCGAAAAGTGTTTTTTCCACACTAATACAAGTGCAAAAGTGGTTTCCTGCACCAACACAAGTGCGAAAAGTGGTTTTTCAACACTAACACAAGTGCGAAAAGTGGTTTTTCAACACTAACACAAGTGCGAAAAGTGGTCTTTCAATACTAACACAAGTGCGAAGAGTGGTTTTTCCACACTAATACAAGTGTAAAAGTGGTTTCCTGCACAAACACAAGTGCGAAAAGTGGTTTTTCAACACTAACACAAGTGCGAAAAGTGGTTTCTCAACACTATCACAAGTGCAAAAAGTGTTTTTTCCACACTAATACAAGTGCAAAAGTGGTTCCCTGCACCAACACAAGTGCGAAAAGTGGTTTTTCAACACTAACACAAGTGCGAAAAGTGGTTTTTCAACACTATCACAAGTGCAAAAAGTGGTTTTTCAACACTAACACAAGTGCGAAAAGTGGTTTTTCCACACTAATACAAGTGCAAAAGTGGTTTCCTGCACCAAACCATGTGCGAAAAGTGGTTTTTCAACACTAACACAAGTGCAAAAAGTGGTTTTTCAACACTAACACAAGTGCGAAAAGTGGATTTTCCACACTAATACAAGTGCAAAAGTGGTTTCCTACACCAACACAAGTGCGAAAAGTGGTTTTTCAACACTAACACAAGTGCAAAAAGTGGTTTTTCAACATTAACACAAGTGCGAAAAGTGTTTTTTCAACACTAACACAAGTGCGAAAAGTGGTTTTTCCACACTAATACAAGTGCAAAAGTGGTTTCCTGCACCAACACAAGTGCGAAAAGTGGTTTTTCAACACTAACACAAGTGCGAAAAGTGGTTTTTCCACACTAATACAAGTGCAAAAGTGCTTTCCTGCACCAACACAAGTGCGAAAAGTGGTTTTTCAACACTAACACAAGTGCGAAAAGTGGTTTTTCAACACTATCACAAGTGCGAAAAGTGGTTTTTCCACACTAATACAAGTGCAAAAGTGGTTTCCTGCACCAACACAAGTGCGAAAAGTGGTTTTTCAACACTAACAAATGTGCGAAAAGTGGTTTTTCAACACTAACACAAGTGCGAAAAGTGGTTTTGCCACACTAATACAAGTGCAAAAGTGGTTTCCTGCACCAACACAAGTGCGAAAAGTGGTTTTTCAACACTAACACAAGTGCGAAAAGTGGTTTTTCAACACTATCACAAGTGCGAAAAGTGGTTTTTCCACACTAATACAAGTGCAAAAGTGGTTTCCTGCACCAACACAAGTGCGAAAAGTGGTTTTACAACACTAACACAAGTGCAAAAAGTGGTTTTTCAACACTAACACAAGTGCGAAAAGTGGTTTTCCACACTAATACAAGTGCAAAAGTGGTTTCCTGGACCAACACAAGTGCGAAAAGTGGTTTTTCAACACTAACACAAGTGCGAAAAGTGGTTTTTCAACACTAACACAAGTGCGAAAAGTGGTTTTTCAACACTAACACAAGTGCGAAAAGTGGTTTTTCAACACTAACACAAGTGCGAAAAGTGGTTTTTCCACAGTAATACAAGTGCAAAACTGGTTTCCTGCACCAACACAAGTGCGAAAAGTGGTTTTTCAACACTAACACAAGTGCGAAAAGTGGTTTTTCAACACTAACACAAGTGCGAAAAGTGTTTTTTCCACACTAATACAAGTGCAAAAGTGGTTTCCTGCACCAACACAAGTGCGAAAAGTGATTTTTCAACACTAACACAAGTGCGAAAAGTGGTTTTTCAACATTAACACAAGTGCGAAAAGTGGTTTTTCAACACTAATACAAGTGCGAAAAGTGGTTTTTCCACACTAATACAAGTGCAAAAGTGGTTTCCTGCACCAACACAAGTGCGAAAAGTGGTTTTTCAACACTAACACAAGTGCGAAAAGTGGTTTTTCAACACTATCACAAGTGCGAAAAGTGGTTTTTCAACACTAAGACAAGTGCGAAAAGTGGTTTCCTGCACCAACACAAGTGCGAAAAGTGGTTTTTCAACACTAACACAAGTGCGAAAAGTGGTTTTTCAACACTATCACAAGTGCAAAAAGTGTTTTTTCCACACTAATACAAGTGCAAAAGTGGTTTCCTGCACCAACACAAGTGCGAAAAGTGTTTTTTCAACACTAACACAAGTGCGAAAAATGGTTTTTCAACACTAACACAAGTGCGAAAAGTGGTTTTTCCACACTAATACAAGTGCAAAAGTGGTTTCCTGCACCAACACAAGTGCGAAAAGTGGTTTTTCAACACTAACACAAGTGCGAAAAGTGGTTTTTCAACACTATCACAAGTGCAAAAAGTGTTTTTTCCACACTAATACAAGTGCAAAAGTGGTTTCCTGCACCAACACAAGTGCGAAAAGTGGTTTTTCAACACTAACACAAGTGCGACAAGTGGTTTTTCAACACTAACACAAGTGCGAAAAGTGTTTTTTCCACACTAATACAAGTGCAAAAGTGGTTTCCTGCACCAACACAAGTGCGAAAAGTGGTTTTTCAACACTAACACAAGTGCGAAAAGTGGTTTTTCAACACTAACACAAGTGCGAAAAGTGGTTTTTCAACACTAATACAAGTGCGAAAAGTGGTTTTTCCACACTAATACAAGTGCAAAAGTGGTTTCCTGCACCAACACAAGTGCGAAAAGTGGTTTTTCAATACTAACACAAGTGCGAAAAGTGGTTTTTCAACACTAACACAAGTGCGAAAAGTGTTTTTTCCACACTAATACAAGTGCAAAAGTGGTTTTTCAACACTAACACAAGTGCAAAAAATGGTTTTTCCACACTAATACAAGTGCAAAAGTGGTTTCCTGCACCAACACAAGTGCGAAAAGTGGTTTTTCAACACTAACACAAGTGCGAAAAGTGGTTTTTCAACACTATCACAAGTGCAAAAAGTGTTTTTTCCACACTAATACAAGTGCAAAAGTGGTTTCCTGCACCAACACAAGTGCGAAAAGTGGTTTTTCAACACTAACACCAGTGCGAAAAGTGGTTTTTCAACACTAACACAAGTGCGAAAAGTGGTTTTTCCACACTAATACAAGTGTAAAAGTGGTTTCCTGCACCAACACAAGTGCGAAAAGTGGTTTTTCAACACTAACACAAGTGCGAAAAATGTTTTTTCCACACTAATAGAAGTGCAAAAGTGGTTTCCTGCACCAACCCAAGTGCGAAAAGTGGTTTTTCAACACTAACACAAGTGCAAAAAGTGGTTTTTCAACACTAACACAAGTGCGAAAAGTGTTTTTTCCACACTAATACAAGTGCAAAAGTGGTTTCCTGCACCAACACAAGTGCGAAAAGTGGTTTTTCAACACTAACACAAGTGCGAAAAGTGGTTTTTCAACATTAACACAAGTGCGAAAAGTGGTTTTCCACACTAATACAAGTGCAAAAGTGGTTTCCTGCACCAACACAAGTGCGAAAAGTGGTTTTTCAACACTAACACAAGTGCGAAAAGTGGTTTTTCAACACTAACACAAGTGTGAAAAGTGGTTTTTCAACACTTGGAAAAGTGAAAAAGTGGAAAAGTGGTCACAAGTGCAAAAAGTGTTTTTTCCATGCTAATACAAGTGCAAAAGTGGTTTCCTGCACCAACATAAGTGCGAAAAGTGGTTTTTCAACACTAACACAAGTGCGAAAAGTGGTTTTTCAACACTACCACAAGTGCGAAAAGTGGTTTTTCCACACTAATACAAGTGCAAAAGTGGTTTCCTGCACCAACACAAGTGCGAAAAGTGGTTTTTCAACACTAACACAAGTGCGAAAAGTGGTTTTTCAACACTATCACAAGTGCAAAAAGTGTTTTTTCCATACTAATACAAGTGCAAAAGTGGTTTCCTGCACCAACACAAGTGCGAAAAGTGGTTTTTCAACACTAACACAAGTGCGAAAAGTGGTTTTTCAACACTAACACAAGTGCGAAAAGTGTTTTTTCCACACTAATACAAGTGCAAAAGTGGTTTCCTGCACGAACACAAGTGCGAAAAGTGGTTTGTCAACACTAACACAAGTGCGAAAAGTGGTTTTTCAACACTAACGCAAGTGCGAAAAGTGGTTTTTCAACACTAACACAAGTGCGAAAAGTGGTTTTTCCACACTAATACAAGTGCAAATGTGGTTTCCTGCACCAACACAAGTGCGAAAAGTGGTTTTTCAACACTAACACAAGTGCGAAAAGTGGTTTTTCAACACTAACACAAGTGCGAAAAGTGGTCTTTCAATACTAACACAAGTGCGAAAAGTGGTTTTTCCACACTAATACAAGTGTAAAAGTGGTTTCCTGCACCAACACAAGTGCGAAAAGTGGTTTTTCAACACTAACACAAGTGCGAAAAGTGGTTTCTCAACACTATCACAAGTGCAAAAAGTGTTTTTTCCACACTAATACAAGTGCAAAAGTGGTTCCCTGCACCAACACAAGTGCGAAAAGTGTTTTTTCAACACTAACACAAGTGCGAAAAGTGGTTTTTCAACACTAACACAAGTGCGAAAAGTGTTTTTTCCACACTAATACAAGTGCAAAAGTGGTTTCCTGCACCAACACAAGTGCGAAAAGTGGTTTTTCAACACTAACACAAGTGCGAAAAGTGGTTTTTCAACATTATCACAAGTGCAAAAAGTGTTTTTTCCACACTAATACAAGTGCAAAAGTGGTTTCCTGCACCAACACAAGTGCGAAATGTGGTTTTTCCACACTAATACAAGTGCAAAAGTGGTTTCCTGCACCAATACAAGTGCGAAAAGTGGTTTTTCAACACTAACACAAGTGCGAAAAGTGTTTTTTCAACACTATCACAAGTGCAAAAAGTGGTTTTTCCACACTAATACAAGTGCAAAAGTGGTTTCCTGCACCAACACAAGTGCGAAAAGTGGTTTTTCAACACTAACACAAGTGCGAAAAGTGGTTTTTCAACACTAACACAAGTGCAAAAGTGGTTTTTCAACACTAACACAAGTGCAAAAAGTGGTTTTTCCACACTAATACAAGTACAAAAGTGGTTTCCTGCACCAACACAAGTGCGAAAAGTGGTTTTTCAACACTAACACAAGTGCGAAAAGTGGTTTTTCAACACTATCACAAGCGCAAAAAGTGTTTTTTCCACACTAATACAAGTGCAAAAGTGGTTTCCTGCACCAACACAAGTGCGAAAAGTGGCTTTTCAACACTAACACAAGTGCGAAAAGTGGTTTTTCAACACTAACACAAGTGCGAAAAGTGGTTTTGCCACACTAATACAAGTGCAAAAGTGGTTTCCTGCACCAACACAAGTGCGAAAAGTGGTTTTTCAACACTAACACAAGTGCAAAAAGTGGTTTTTCAACACTATCACAAGTGCAAAAAGTGTTTTTTCCACACTAATACAAGTGCAAAAGTGGTTTCCTGCACCAACACAAGTGCGAAAAGTGGTTTTTCAACACTAACACAAGTGCGAAAAGTGGTTTTTCAACACTAACACAAGTGCAAAAAGTGTTTTTTCCACACTAATACAAGTGCAAAAGTGGTTTCCTGCACCAACCCATGTGCGAAAAGTGGTTTTTCAACAATAACACAAGTGCAAAAAGTGGTTTTTCAACACTAACACAAGTGCGAAAAGTGGATTTTCCACACTAATACAAGTGCAAAAGTGGTTTCCTGCACCAACACAAGTGCGAAAAGTGGTTTTTCAACACTAACACAAGTGCGAAAAGTGGTTTTTCAACATTAACACAAGTGCGAAAAGTGGTTTTTCAACACTAACACAAGTGCGAAAAGTGGTTTTTCCACACTAATACAAGTGCAAAAGTGGTTTCCTGCACCAACACAAGTGCGAAAAGTGGTTTTTCAACACTAACACAAGTGCAAAAAGTGGTTTTTCAACATTAACACAAGTGCGAAAAGTGTTTTTTCCACACTAATACAAGTGCAAAAGTGGTTTCCTGCACCAACACAAGTGCGAAAAGTGGTTTTTCAACACTAACACAAGTGCGAAAAGTGGTTTTTCAACACTAACACAAGTGCGAAAAGTGGTTTTTCCACACTAATACAAGTGCAAAAGTGCTTTCCTGCACCAACACAAGTGCGAAAAGTGGTTTTTCAACACTAACACAAGTGCGAAAAGTGGTTTTTCAACACTATCACAAGTGCGAAAAGTGGTTTTTCCACACTAATACAAGTGCAAAAGTGGTATCCTGCACCAACACAAGTGCGAAAAGTGGTTTTTCAACACTAACAAATGTGCGAAAAGTGGTTTTTCAACACTAACACAAGTGCGAAAAGTGGTTTTGCCACACTAATACAAGTGCAAAAGTGGTTTCCTGCACCAACACAAGTGCGAAAAGTGGTTTTTCAACACTAACACAAGTGCGAAAAGTGGTTTTTCAACACTATCACAAGTGCGAAAAGTGGTTTTTCCACACTAATACAAGTGCAAAAGTGGTTTCCTGCACCAACACAAGTGCGAAAAGTGGTTTTACAACACTAACACAAGTGCAAAAAGTGGTTTTTCAACACTAACACAAGTGCGAAAAGTGGTTTTCCACACTAATACAAGTGCAGAAGTGGTTTCCTGGACCAACACAAGTGCGAAAAGTGGTTTTTCAACACTAACACAAGTGCGAAAAGTGGTTTTTCAACACTAACACAAGTGCGAAAAGTGGTTTTTCAACACTAACACAAGTGCGAAAAGTGGTTTTTCAACACTAACACAAGTGCGAAAAGTGGTTTTTCCACAGTAATACAAGTGCAAAACTGGTTTCCTGCACCAACACAAGTGCGAAAAGTGGTTTTTCAACACTAACACAAGTGCGAAAAGTGGTTTTTCAACACTAACACAAGTGCGAAAAGTGTTTTTTCCACACTAATACAAGTGCAAAAGTGGTTTCCTGCACCAACACAAGTGCGAAAAGTGGTTTTTCAACACTAACACAAGTGCGAAAAGTGGTTTTTCAACATTAACACAAGTGCGAAAAGTGGTTTTTCAACACTAATACAAGTGCGAAAAGTGGTTTTTCCACACTAATACAAGTGCAAAAGTGGTTTCCTGCACCAACACAAGTGCGAAAAGTGGTTTTTCAACACTAACACAAGTGCGAAAAGTGGTTTTTCAACACTATCACAAGTGCGAAAAGTGGTTTTTCAACACTAAGACAAGTGCAAAAAGTGGTTTCCTGCACCAACACAAGTGCGAAAAGTGGTTTTTCAACACTAACACAAGTGCGAAAAGTGGTTTTTCAACACTATCACAAGTGCAAAAAGTGTTTTTTCCACACTAATACAAGTGCAAAAGTGGTTTCCTGCACCAACACAAGTGCGAAAAGTGTTTTTTCAACACTAACACAAGTGCGAAAAATGGTTTTTCAACACTAACACAAGTGCGAAAAGTGGTTTTTCCACACTAATACAAGTGCAAAAGTGGTTTCCTGCACCAACACAAGTGCGAAAAGTGGTTTTTCAACACTAACACAAGTGCGAAAAGTGGTTTTTCAACACTATCACAAGTGCAAAAAGTGTTTTTTCCACACTAATACAAGTGCAAAAGTGGTTTCCTGCACCAACCCATGTGCGAAAAGTGGTTTTTCCACACTAATACAAGTGCAAAAGTGGTTTCCTGCACCAACACAAGTGCGAAAAGTGGTTTTTCAACACTAACAAATGTGCGAAAAGTGGTTTTTCAACACTAACACAAGTGCGAAAAGTGGTTTTGCCACACTAATACAAGTGCAAAAGTGGTTTCCTGCACCAACACAAGTGCGAAAAGTGGTTTTTCAACACTAACACAAGTGCGAAAAGTGGTTTTTCAACACTATCACAAGTGCGAAAAGTGGTTTTTCCACACTAATACAAGTGCAAAAGTGGTTTCCTGCACCAACACAAGTGCGAAAAGTGGTTTTACAACACTAACACAAGTGCAAAAAGTGGTTTTTCAACACTAACACAAGTGCGAAAAGTGGTTTTCCACACTAATACAAGTGCAAAAGTGGTTTCCTGGACCAACACAAGTGCGAAAAGTGGTTTTTCAACACTAACACAAGTGCGAAAAGTGGTTTTTCAACACTAACACAAGTGCGAAAAGTGGTTTTTCAACACTAACACAAGTGCGAAAAGTGGTTTTTCAACACTAACACAAGTGCGAAAAGTGGTTTTTCCACAGTAATACAAGTGCAAAACTGGTTTCCTGCACCAACACAAGTGCGAAAAGTGGTTTTTCAACACTAACACAAGTGCGAAAAGTGGTTTTTCAACACTAACACAAGTGCGAAAAGTGTTTTTTCCACACTAATACAAGTGCAAAAGTGGTTTCCTGCACCAACACAAGTGCGAAAAGTGGTTTTTCAACACTAACACAAGTGCGAAAAGTGGTTTTTCAACATTAACACAAGTGCGAAAAGTGGTTTTTCAACACTAATACAAGTGCGAAAAGTGGTTTTTCCACACTAATACAAGTGCAAAAGTGGTTTCCTGCACCAACACAAGTGCAAAAAGTGGTTTTTCAACACTAACACAAGTGCGAAAAGTGGTTTTTCAACACTATCACAAGTGCGAAAAGTGGTTTTTCAACACTAAGACAAGTGCGAAAAGTGGTTTCCTGCACCAACACAAGTGCGAAAAGTGGTTTTTCAACACTAACACAAGTGCGAAAAGTGGTTTTTCAACACTATCACAAGTGCAAAAAGTGTTTTTTCCACACTAATACAAGTGCAAAAGTGGTTTCCTGCACCAACACAAGTGCGAAAAGTGTTTTTTCAACACTAACACAAGTGCGAAAAATGGTTTTTCAACACTAACACAAGTGCGAAAAGTGGTTTTTCCACACTAATACAAGTGCAAAAGTGGTTTCCTGCACCAACACAAGTGCGAAAAGTGGTTTTTCAACACTAACACAAGTGCGAAAAGTGGTTTTTCAACACTATCACAAGTGCAAAAAGTGTTTTTTCCACACTAATACAAGTGCAAAAGTGGTTTCCTGCA
The DNA here is from genome assembly GCF_964187855.1 of Myxine glutinosa. Classification (NCBI taxonomy): domain Eukaryota; kingdom Metazoa; phylum Chordata; class Myxini; order Myxiniformes; family Myxinidae; genus Myxine; species Myxine glutinosa. Next base: position 40,182 of record NW_027616619.1, on the reverse strand, counting down.
CCAACACAAGTGCGAAAAGTGGTTTTTCAACACTAACACAAGTGCGAAAAGTGGTTTTTCAACACTAACACAAGTGCGAAAAGTGTTTTTTCCACACTAATACAAGTGCAAAAGTGGTTTCCTGCACCAACACAAGTGCGAAAAGTGGTTTTTCAACACTAACACAAGTGCGAAAAGTGGTTTTTCAACACTATCACAAGTGCGAAAAGTGGTTTTTCCACACTAATACAAGTGCAAAAGTGGTTTCCTGCACCAACACAAGTGCAAAAAGTGGTTTTTCAATACTAACACAAGTGCGAAAAATGGTTTTTCAACACTAACACAAGTGCGAAAAGTGTTTTTTCCACACTAATACAAGTGCAAAAGTGGTTTTTCAACACTAACACAAGTGCAAAAAATGGTTTTTCCACACTAATACAAGTGCAAAAGTGGTTTCCTGCACCAACACAAGTGCGAAAAGTGGTTTTTCAACACTATCACAAGTGTAAAAAGTGTTTTTTCCACACTAATACAAGTGCAAAAGTGGTTTCCTGCACCAACACAAGTGCGAAAAGTGGTTTTTCAACACTAACACAAGTGCGAAAAGTGGTTTTCAACACTAACACAAGTGCGAAAAGTGTTTTTTCCACACTAATACAAGTGCAAAAGTGGTTTCCTGCACCAACACAAGTGCGAAAAGTGGTTTTTCAACACTAACACAAGTGCGAAAAGTGGTTTTTCAACACTAACACAAGTGCGAAAAGTGGTCTTTCAATACTAACACAAGTGCGAAAAGTGGTTTTTCCACACTAATACAAGTGTAAAAGTGGTTTCCTGCACAAACACAAGTGCGAAAAGTGGTTTTTCAACACTAACACAAGTGCGAAAAGTGGTTTCTCAACACTATCACAAGTGCAAAAAGTGTTTTTTCCACACTAATACAAGTGCAAAAGTGGTTCCCTGCACCAACACAAGTGCGAAAAGTGGTTTTTCAACACTAACACAAGTGCGAAAAGTGGTTTTTCAACACTATCACAAGTGCAAAAAGTGGTTTTTCAACACTAACACAAGTGCGAAAAGTGGTTTTTCCACACTAATACAAGTGCAAAAGTGGTTTCCTGCACCAAACCATGTGCGAAAAGTGGTTTTTCAACACTAACACAAGTGCAAAAAGTGGTTTTTCAACACTAACACAAGTGCGAAAAGTGGATTTTCCACACTAATACAAGTGCAAAAGTGGTTTCCTACACCAACACAAGTGCGAAAAGTGTTTTTTCAACACTAACACAAGTGCGAAAAGTGGTTTTTCCACACTAATACAAGTGCAAAAGTGGTTTCCTGCACCAACACAAGTGCGAAAAGTGGTTTTTCAACACTAACACAAGTGCGAAAAGTGGTTTTTCCACACTAATACAAGTGCAAAAGTGCTTTCCTGCACCAACACATGTGCGAAAAGTGGTTTTTCAACACTAACACAAGTGCGAAAAGTGGTTTTTCAACACTATCACAAGTGCGAAAAGTGGTTTTTCCACACTAATACAAGTGCAAAAGTGGTTTCCTGCACCAACACAAGTGCGAAAAGTGGTTTTTCAACACTAACAAATGTGCGAAAAGTGGTTTTTCAACACTATCACAAGTGCAAAAAGTGTTTTTTCCACACTAATACAAGTGCAAAAGTGGTTTCCTGCACCAACACAAGTGCGAAAAGTGTTTTTTCAACACTAACACAAGTGCGAAAAATGGTTTTTCAACACTAACACAAGTGCGAAAAGTGGTTTTTCCACACTAATACAAGTGCAAAAGTGGTTTCCTGCACCAACACAAGTGCGAAAAGTGGTTTTTCAACACTAACACAAGTGCGAAAAGTGGTTTTTCAACACTATCACAAGTGCAAAAAGTGTTTTTTCCACACTAATACAAGTGCAAAAGTGGTTTCCTGCACCAACCCATGTGCGAAAAGTGGTTTTTCAACAATAACACAAGTGCAAAAAGTGGTTTTTCAACACTAACACAAGTGCGAAAAGTGGATTTTCCACACTAATACAAGTGCAAAAGTGGTTTCCTGCACCAACACAAGTGCGAAAAGTGGTTTTTCAACACTAACACAAGTGCGAAAAGTGGTTTTTCAACATTAACACAAGTGCGAAAAGTGGTTTTTCAACACTAACACAAGTGCGAAAAGTGGTTTTTCCACACTAATACAAGTGCAAAAGTGGTTTCCTGCACCAACACAAGTGCGAAAAGTGGTTTTTCAACACTAACACAAGTGCAAAAAGTGGTTTTTCAACATTAACACAAGTGCGAAAAGTGTTTTTTCCACACTAATACAAGTGCAAAAGTGGTTTCCTGCACCAACACAAGTGCGAAAAGTGGTTTTTCAACACTAACACAAGTGCGAAAAGTGGTTTTTCAACACTAACACAAGTGCGAAAAGTGGTTTTTCCACACTAATACAAGTGCAAAAGTGCTTTCCTGCACCAACACAAGTGCGAAAAGTGGTTTTTCAACACTAACACAAGTGCGAAAAGTGGTTTTTCAACACTATCACAAGTGCGAAAAGTGGTTTTTCCACACTAATACAAGTGCAAAAGTGGTTTCCTGCACCAACACAAGTGCGAAAAGTGGTTTTTCAACACTAACAAATGTGCGAAAAGTGGTTTTTCAACACTAACACAAGTGCGAAAAGTGGTTTTGCCACACTAATACAAGTGCAAAAGTGGTTTCCTGCACCAACACAAGTGCGAAAAGTGGTTTTTCAACACTAACACAAGTGCGAAAAGTGGTTTTTCAACACTATCACAAGTGCGAAAAGTGGTTTTTCCACACTAATACAAGTGCAAAAGTGGTTTCCTGCACCAACACAAGTGCGAAAAGTGGTTTTACAACACTAACACAAGTGCAAAAAGTGGTTTTTCAACACTAACACAAGTGCGAAAAGTGGTTTTCCACACTAATACAAGTGCAAAAGTGGTTTCCTGGACCAACACAAGTGCGAAAAGTGGTTTTTCAACACTAACACAAGTGCGAAAAGTGGTTTTTCAACACTAACACAAGTGCGAAAAGTGGTTTTTCAACACTAACACAAGTGCGAAAAGTGGTTTTTCAACACTAACACAAGTGCGAAAAGTGGTTTTTCCACAGTAATACAAGTGCAAAACTGGTTTCCTGCACCAACACAAGTGCGAAAAGTGGTTTTTCAACACTAACACAAGTGCGAAAAGTGGTTTTTCAACACTAACACAAGTGCGAAAAGTGTTTTATCCACACTAATACAAGTGCAAAAGTGGTTTCCTGCACCAACACAAGTGCGAAAAGTGGTTTTTCAACACTAACACAAGTGCGAAAAGTGGTTTTTCAACATTAACACAAGTGCGAAAAGTGGTTTTTCAACACTAATACAAGTGCGAAAAGTGGTTTTTCCACACTAATACAAGTGCAAAAGTGGTTTCCTGCACCAACACAAGTGCGAAAAGTGGTTTTTCAACACTAACACAAGTGCGAAAAGTGGTTTTTCAACACTATCACAAGTGCGAAAAGTGGTTTTTCAACACTAAGACAAGTGCGAAAAGTGGTTTCCTGCACCAACACAAGTGCGAAAAGTGGTTTTTCAACACTAACACAAGTGCGAAAAGTGGTTTTTCAACACTATCACAAGTGCAAAAAGTGTTTTTTCCACACTAATACAAGTGCAAAAGTGGTTTCCTACACCAGCACAAGTGCGAAAAGTGTTTTTTCAACACTAACACAAGTGCGAAAAATGGTTTTTCAACACTAACACAAGTGCGAAAAGTGGTTTTTCCACACTAATACAAGTGCAAAAGTGGTTTCCTGCACCAACACAAGTGCGAAAAGTGGTTTTTCAACACTAACACAAGTGCGAAAAGTGGTTTTTCAACACTATCACAAGTGCAAAAAGTGTTTTTCCACACTAATACAAGTGCAAAAGTGGTTTCCTGCACCAACACAAGTGCGAAAAGTGGTTTTTCAACACTAACACAAGTGCGAAAAGTGGTTTTTCAACACTAACACAAGTGCGAAAAGTGTTTTTTCCACACTAATACAAGTGCAAAAGTGGTTTCCTGCACCAACACAAGTGCGAAAAGTGGTTTTTCAACACTAACACAAGTGCGAAAAGTGGTTTTTCAACACTAACACAAGTGCGAAAAGTGGTTTTTCAACACTAATACAAGTGCGAAAAGTGGTTTTTCCACACTAATACAAGTGCAAAAGTGGTTTCCTGCACCAACACAAGTGCGAAAAGTGGTTTTTCAATACTAACACAAGTGTGAAAAGTGGTTTTTCAACACTAACACAAGTGCGAAAAGTGTTTTTTCCACACTAATACAAGTGCAAAAGTGGTTTTTCAACACTAACACAAGTGCAAAAAATGGTTTTTCCACACTAATACAAGTGCAAAAGTGGTTTCCTGCACCAACACAAGTGCGAAAAGTGGTTTTTCAACACTATCACAAGTGTAAAAAGTGTTTTTTCCACACTAATACAAGTGCAAAAGTGGTTTCCTGCACCAACACAAGTGCGAAAAGTGGTTTTTCAACACTAACACAAGTGCGAAAAGTGGTTTTCAACACTAACACAAGTGCGAAAAGTGTTTTTTCCACACTAATACAAGTGCAAAAGTGGTTTCCTGCACCAACACAAGTGCGAAAAGTGGTTTTTCAACACTAACACAAGTGCGAAAAGTGGTTTTTCAACACTAACACAAGTGCGAAAAGTGGTCTTTCAATACTAACACAAGTGCGAAAAGTGGTTTTTCCACACTAATACAAGTGTAAAAGTGGTTTCCTGCACAAACACAAGTGCGAAAAGTGGTTTTTCAACACTAACACAAGTGCGAAAAGTGGTTTCTCAACACTATCACAAGTGCAAAAAGTGTTTTTTCCACACTAATACAAGTGCAAAAGTGGTTCCCTGCACCAACACAAGTGCGAAAAGTGGTTTTTCAACACTAACACAAGTGCGAAAAGTGGTTTTTCAACACTATCACAAGTGCAAAAAGTGGTTTTTCAACACTAACACAAGTGCGAAAAGTGGTTTTTCCACACTAATACAAGTGCAAAAGTGGTTTCCTGCACCAAACCATGTGCGAAAAGTGGTTTTTCAACACTAACACAAGTGCAAAAAGTGGTTTTTCAACACTAACACAAGTGCGAAAAGTGGATTTTCCACACTAATACAAGTGCAAAAGTGGTTTCCTACACCAACACAAGTGCGAAAAGTGGTTTTTCAACACTAACACAAGTGCAAAAAGTGGTTTTTCAACATTAACACAAGTGCGAAAAGTGTTTTTTCAACACTAACACAAGTGCGAAAAGTGGTTTTTCCACACTAATACAAGTGCAAAAGTGGTTTCCTGCACCAACACAAGTGCGAAAAGTGGTTTTTCAACACTAACACAAGTGCGAAAAGTGGTTTTTCAACACTAACACAAGTGCGAAAAGTGGTTTTTCCACACTAATACAAGTGCAAAAGTGCTTTCCTGCACCAACACAAGTGCGAAAAGTGGTTTTTCAACACTAACACAAGTGCAAAAAGTGGTTTTTCAACACTAACACAAGTGCGAAAAGTGTTTTTTCCACACTAATACAAGTGCAAAAGTGGTTTCCTGCACCAACACAAGTGCGAAAAGTGGTTTTTCAACACTAACACAAGTGCGAAAAGTGGTTTTTCAACATTAACACAAGTGCGAAAAGTGGTTTTCCACACTAATACAAGTGCAAAAGTGGTTTCCTGCACCAACACAAGTGCGAAAAGTGGTTTTTCAACACTAACACAAGTGCGAAAAGTGGTTTTTCAACACTAACACAAGTGTGAAAAGTGGTTTTTCAACACTTGGAAAAGTGGAAAAGTGGAAAAGTGGTCACAAGTGCAAAAAGTGTTTTTTCCATGCTAATACAAGTGCAAAAGTGGTTTCCTGCACCAACATAAGTGCGAAAAGTGGTTTTTCAACACTAACACAAGTGCGAAAAGTGGTTTTTCAACACTACCACAAGTGCGAAAAGTGGTTTTTCCACACTAATACAAGTGCAAAAGTGGTTTCCTGCACCAACACAAGTGCGAAAAGTGGTTTTTCAACACTAACACAAGTGCGAAAAGTGGTTTTTCAACACTATCACAAGTGCAAAAAGTGTTTTTTCCATACTAATACAAGTGCAAAAGTGGTTTCCTGCACCAACACAAGTGCGAAAAGTGGTTTTTCAACACTAACACAAGTGCGAAAAGTGGTTTTTCAACACTAACACAAGTGCGAAAAGTGTTTTTTCCACACTAATACAAGTGCAAAAGTGGTTTCCTGCACCAACACAAGTGCGAAAAGTGGTTTTTCAACACTAACACAAGTGCGAAAAGTGGTTTTTCAACACTAACACAAGTGCGAAAAGTGTTTTTTCCACACTAATACAAGTGCAAAAGTGGTTTCCTGCACCAACACAAGTGCGAAAAGTGGTTTTTCAACACTAACACAAGTGCGAAAAGTGGTTTTTCAACACTAACACAAGTGCGAAAAGTGGTTTTTCAACACTAATACAAGTGCGAAAAGTGGTTTTTCCACACTAATACAAGTGCAAAAGTGGTTTCCTGCACCAACACAAGTGCGAAAAGTGGTTTTTCAATACTAACACAAGTGCGAAAAATGGTTTTTCAACACTAACACAAGTGCGAAAAGTGTTTTTTCCACACTAATACAAGTGCAAAAGTGGTTTCCTGCACCAACACAAGTGCGAAAAGTGGTTTTTCAACACTAACACAAGTGCGAAAAGTGGTTTTTCAACATTAACACAAGTGCGAAAAGTGGTTTTCCACACTAATACAAGTGCAAAAGTGGTTTCCTGCACCAACACAAGTGCGAAAAGTGGTTTTTCAACACTAACACAAGTGCGAAAAGTGGTTTTTCAACACTAACACAAGTGTGAAAAGTGGTTTTTCAACACTTGGAAAAGTGGAAAAGTGGAAAAGTGGTCACAAGTGCAAAAAGTGTTTTTTCCATGCTAATACAAGTGCAAAAGTGGTTTCCTGCACCAACATAAGTGCGAAAAGTGGTTTTTCAACACTAACACAAGTGCGAAAAGTGGTTTTTCAACACTACCACAAGTGCGAAAAGTGGTTTTTCCACACTAATACAAGTGCAAAAGTGGTTTCCTGCACCAACACAAGTGCGAAAAGTGGTTTTTCAACACTAACACAAGTGCGAAAAGTGGTTTTTCAACACTATCACAAGTGCAAAAAGTGTTTTTTCCATACTAATACAAGTGCAAAAGTGGTTTCCTGCACCAACACAAGTGCGAAAAGTGGTTTTTCAACACTAACACAAGTGCGAAAAGTGGTTTTTCAACACTAACACAAGTGCGAAAAGTGTTTTTTCCACACTAATACAAGTGCAAAAGTGGTTTCCTGCACCAACACAAGTGCGAAAAGTGGTTTTTCAACACTAACACAAGTGCGAAAAGTGGTTTTTCAACACTAACACAAGTGCGAAAAGTGTTTTTTCCACACTAATACAAGTGCAAAAGTGGTTTCCTGCACCAACACAAGTGCGAAAAGTGGTTTTTCAACACTAACACAAGTGCGAAAAGTGGTTTTTCAACACTAACACAAGTGCGAAAAGTGGTTTTTCAACACTAATACAAGTGCGAAAAGTGGTTTTTCCACACTAATACAAGTGCAAAAGTGGTTTCCTGCACCAACACAAGTGCGAAAAGTGGTTTTTCAATACTAACACAAGTGCGAAAAATGGTTTTTCAACACTAACACAAGTGCGAAAAGTGTTTTTTCCACACTAATACAAGTGCAAAAGTGGTTTTTCAACACTAACACAAGTGCAAAAAATGGTTTTTCCACACTAATACAAGTGCAAAAGTGGTTTCCTGCACCAACACAAGTGCGAAAAGTGGTTTTTCAACACTATCACAAGTGTAAAAAGTGTTTTTTCCACACTAATACAAGTGCAAAAGTGGTTTCCTGCACCAACACAAGTGCGAAAAGTGGTTTTTCAACACTAACACAAGTGCGAAAAGTGGTTTTCAACACTAACACAAGTGCGAAAAGTGTTTTTTCCACACTAATACAAGTGCAAAAGTGGTTTCCTGCACCAACACAAGTGCGAAAAGTGGTTTTTCAACACTATCACAAGTGTAAAAAGTGTTTTTTCCACACTAATACAAGTGCAAAAGTGGTTTCCTGCACCAACACAAGTGCGAAAAGTGGTTTTTCAACACTAACACAAGTGCGAAAAGTGGTTTTCAACACCAACACAAGTGCGAAAAGTGGTTTTTCAACACTAACACAAGTGCGAAAAGTGGTTTTCAACACTAACACAAGTGCGAAAAGTGTTTTTTCCACACTAATACAAGTGCAAAAGTGGTTTCCTGCACCAACACAAGTGCGAAAAGTGGTTTTTCAACACTAACACAAGTGCGAAAAGTGGTTTTTCAACACTATCACAAGTGCAAAAAGTGGTTTTTCAACACTAACACAAGTGCGAAAAGTGGTTTTTCCACACTAATACAAGTGCAAAAGTGGTTTCCTGCACCAAACCATGTGCGAAAAGTGGTTTTTCAACACTAACACAAGTGCAAAAAGTGGTTTTTCAACACTAACACAAGTGCGAAAAGTGGATTTTCCACACTAATACAAGTGCAAAAGTGGTTTCCTACACCAACACAAGTGCGAAAAGTGGTTTTTCAACACTAACACAAGTGCAAAAAGTGGTTTTTCAACATTAACACAAGTGCGAAAAGTGTTTTTTCAACACTAACACAAGTGCGAAAAGTGGTTTTTCCACACTAATACAAGTGCAAAAGTGGTTTCCTGCACCAACACAAGTGCGAAAAGTGGTTTTTCAACACTAACACAAGTGCGAAAAGTGGTTTTTCAACACTAACACAAGTGCGAAAAGTGGTTTTTCCACACTAATACAAGTGCAAAAGTGCTTTCCTGCACCAACACAAGTGCGAAAAGTGGTTTTTCAACACTAACACAAGTGCGAAAAGTGGTTTTTCAACACTATCACAAGTGCGAAAAGTGGTTTTTCCACACTAATACAAGTGCAAAAGTGGTTTCCTGCACCAACACAAGTGCGAAAAGTGGTTTTTCAACACTAACAAATGTGCGAAAAGTGGTTTTTCAACACTATCACAAGTGCAAAAAGTGTTTTTTCCACACTAATACAAGTGCAAAAGTGGTTTCCTGCACCAACACAAGTGCGAAAAGTGTTTTTTCAACACTAACACAAGTGCGAAAAATGGTTTTTCAACACTAACACAAGTGCGAAAAGTGGTTTTTCCACACTAATACAAGTGCAAAAGTGGTTTCCTGCACCAACCCATGTGCGAAAAGTGGTTTTTCAACAATAACACAAGTGCAAAAAGTGGTTTTTCAACACTAACACAAGTGCGAAAAGTGGATTTTCCACACTAATACAAGTGCAAAAGTGGTTTCCTGCACCAACACAAGTGCGAAAAGTGGTTTTTCAACACTAACACAAGTGCGAAAAGTGGTTTTTCAACATTAACACAAGTGCGAAAAGTGGTTTTTCAACACTAACACAAGTGCGAAAAGTGGTTTTTCCACACTAATACAAGTGCAAAAGTGGTTTCCTGCACCAACACAAGTGCGAAAAGTGGTTTTTCAACACTAACACAAGTGCAAAAAGTGGTTTTTCAACATTAACACAAGTGCGAAAAGTGTTTTTTCCACACTAATACAAGTGCAAAAGTGGTTTCCTGCACCAACACAAGTGCGAAAAGTGGTTTTTCAACACTAACACAAGTGCGAAAAGTGGTTTTTCAACACTAACACAAGTGCGAAAAGTGGTTTTTCCACACTAATACAAGTGCAAAAGTGCTTTCCTGCACCAACACAAGTGCGAAAAGTGGTTTTTCAACACTAACACAAGTGCGAAAAGTGGTTTTTCAACACTATCACAAGTGCGAAAAGTGGTTTTTCCACACTAATACAAGTGCAAAAGTGGTTTCCTGCACCAACACAAGTGCGAAAAGTGGTTTTTCAACACTAACAAATGTGCGAAAAGTGGTTTTTCAACACTAACACAAGTGCGAAAAGTGGTTTTGCCACACTAATACAAGTGCAAAAGTGGTTTCCTGCACCAACACAAGTGCGAAAAGTGGTTTTTCAACACTAACACAAGTGCGAAAAGTGGTTTTTCAACACTATCACAAGTGCGAAAAGTGGTTTTTCCACACTAATACAAGTGCAAAAGTGGTTTCCTGCACCAACACAAGTGCGAAAAGTGGTTTTACAACACTAACACAAGTGCAAAAAGTGTTTTTTCAACACTAACACAAGTGCGAAAAGTGGTTTTCCACACTAATACAAGTGCAAAAGTGGTTTCCTGGACCAACACAAGTGCGAAAAGTGGTTTTTCAACACTAACACAAGTGCGAAAAGTGGTTTTTCAACACTAACACAAGTGCGAAAAGTGGTTTTTCAACACTAACACAAGTGCGAAAAGTGGTTTTTCAACACTAACACAAGTGCGAAAAGTGGTTTTTCCACAGTAATACAAGTGCAAAACTGGTTTCCTGCACCAACACAAGTGCGAAAAGTGGTTTTTCAACACTAACACAAGTGCGAAAAGTGGTTTTTCAACACTAACACAAGTGCGAAAAGTGTTTTTTCCACACTAATACAAGTGCAAAAGTGGTTTCCTGCACCAACACAAGTGCGAAAAGTGGTTTTTCAACACTAACACAAGTGCGAAAAGTGGTTTTTCAACATTAACACAAGTGCGAAAAGTGGTTTTTCAACACTAATACAAGTGCGAAAAGTGGTTTTTCCACACTAATACAAGTGCAAAAGTGGTTTCCTGCACCAACACAAGTGCGAAAAGTGGTTTTTCAACACTAACACAAGTGCGAAAAGTGGTTTTTCAACACTATCACAAGTGCGAAAAGTGGTTTTTCAACACTAAGACAAGTGCGAAAAGTGGTTTCCTGCACCAACACAAGTGCGAAAAGTGGTTTTTCAACACTAACACAAGTGCGAAAAGTGGTTTTTCAACACTATCACAAGTGCAAAAAGTGTTTTTTCCACACTAATACAAGTGCAAAAGTGGTTTCCTGCACCAACACAAGTGCGAAAAGTGTTTTTTCAACACTAACACAAGTGCGAAAAATGGTTTTTCAACACTAACACAAGTGCGAAAAGTGGTTTTTCCACACTAATACAAGTGCAAAAGTGGTTTCCTGCACCAACACAAGTGCGAAAAGTGGTTTTTCAACACTAACACAAGTGCGAAAAGTGGTTTTTCAACACTATCACAAGTGCAAAAAGTGTTTTTTCCACACTAATACAAGTGCAAAAGTGGTTTCCTGCACCAACACAAGTGCGAAAAGTGGTTTTTCAACACTAACACAAGTGCGAAAAGTGGTTTTTCAACACTAACACAAGTGCGAAAAGTGTTTTTTCCACACTAATACAAGTGCAAAAGTGGTTTCCTGCACCAACACAAGTGCGAAAAGTGGTTTTTCAACACTAACACAAGTGCGAAAAGTGGTTTTTCAACACTAACACAAGTGCGAAAAGTGGTTTTTCAACACTAATACAAGTGCGAAAAGTGGTTTTTCCACACTAATACAAGTGCAAAAGTGGTTTCCTGCACCAACACAAGTGCGAAAAGTGGTTTTTCAATACTAACACAAGTGCGAAAAGTGGTTTTTCAACACTAACACAAGTGCGAAAAGTGTTTTTTCCACACTAATACAAGTGCAAAAGTGGTTTTTCAACACTAACACAAGTGCAAAAAATGGTTTTTCCACACTAATACAAGTGCAAAAGTGGTTTCCTGCACCAACACAAGTGCGAAAAGTGGTTTTTCAACACTATCACAAGTGTAAAAAGTGTTTTTTCCACACTAATACAAGTGCAAAAGTGGTTTCCTGCACCAACACAAGTGCGAAAAGTGGTTTTTCAACACTAACACAAGTGCGAAAAGTGGTTTTCAACACTAACACAAGTGCGAAAAGTGTTTTTTCCACACTAATACAAGTGCAAAAGTGGTTTCCTGCACCAACACAAGTGCGAAAAGTGGTTTTTCAACACTAACACAAGTGCGAAAAGTGGTTTTTCAACACTAACACAAGTGCGAAAAGTGGTCTTTCAATACTAACACAAGTGCGAAAAGTGGTTTTTCCACACTAATACAAGTGTAAAAGTGGTTTCCTGCACAAACACAAGTGCGAAAAGTGGTTTTTCAACACTAACACAAGTGCGAAAAGTGGTTTCTCAACACTATCACAAGTGCAAAAAGTGTTTTTTCCACACTAATACAAGTGCAAAAGTGGTTCCCTGCACCAACACAAGTGCGAAAAGTGGTTTTTCAACACTAACACAAGTGCGAAAAGTGGTTTTTCAACACTATCACAAGTGCAAAAAGTGGTTTTTCAACACTAACACAGGTGCGAAAAGTGGTTTTTCCACACTAATACAAGTGCAAAAGTGGTTTCCTGCACCAAACCATGTGCGAAAAGTGGTTTTTCAACACTAACACAAGTGCAAAAAGTGGTTTTTCAACACTAACACAAGTGCGAAAAGTGGATTTTCCACACTAATACAAGTGCAAAAGTGGTTTCCTACACCAACACAAGTGCGAAAAGTGGTTTTTCAACACTAACACAAGTGCAAAAAGTGGTTTTTCAACATTAACACAAGTGCGAAAAGTGTTTTTTCAACACTAACACAAGTGCGAAAAGTGGTTTTTCCACACTAATACAAGTGCAAAAGTGGTTTCCTGCACCAACACAAGTGTGAAAAGTGGTTTTTCAACACTAACACAAGTGCGAAAAGTGGTTTTTCAACACTAACACAAGTGCGAAAAGTGGTTTTTCCACACTAATACAAGTGCAAAAGTGCTTTCCTGCACCAACACAAGTGCGAAAAGTGGTTTTTCAACACTAACACAAGTGCGAAAAGTGGTTTTTCAACACTATCACAAGTGCGAAAAGTGGTTTTTCCACACTAATACAAGTGCAAAAGTGGTTTCCTGCACCAACACAAGTGCGAAAAGTGGTTTTTCAACACTAACAAATGTGCGAAAAGTGGTTTTTCAACACTAACACAAGTGCGAAAAGTGGTTTTGCCACACTAATACAAGTGCAAAAGTGGTTTCCTGCACCAACACAAGTGCGAAAAGTGGTTTTTCAACACTAACACAAGTGCGAAAAGTGGTTTTTCAACACTAACACAAGTGCAAAAAGTGGTTTTTCAACACTAACACAAGTGCGAAAAGTGGTTTTCCACACTAATACAAGTGCAAAAGTGGTTTCCTGGACCAACACAAGTGCGAAAAGTGGTTTTTCAACACTAACACAAGTGCGAAAAGTGGTTTTTCAACACTAACACAAGTGCGAAAAGTGGTTTTTCAACACTAACACAAGTGCGAAAAGTGGTTTTTCAACACTAACACAAGTGCGAAAAGTGGTTTTTCCACAGTAATACAAGTGCAAAACTGGTTTCCTGCACCAACACAAGTGCGAAAAGTGGTTTTTCAACACTAACACAAGTGCGAAAAGTGGTTTTTCAACACTAACACAAGTGCGAAAAGTGTTTTTTCCACACTAATACAAGTGCAAAAGTGGTTTCCTGCACCAACACAAGTGCGAAAAGTGGTTTTTCAACACTAACACAAGTGCGAAAAGTGGTTTTTCAACATTAACACAAGTGCGAAAAGTGGTTTTTCAACACTAATACAAGTGCGAAAAGTGGTTTTTCCACACTAATACAAGTGCAAAAGTGGTTTCCTGCACCAACACAAGTGCGAAAAGTGGTTTTTCAACACTAACACAAGTGCGAAAAGTGGTTTTTCAACACTATCACAAGTGCGAAAAGTGGTTTTTCAACACTAAGACAAGTGCGAAAAGTGGTTTCCTGCACCAACACAAGTGCGAAAAGTGGTTTTTCAACACTAACACAAGTGCGAAAAGTGGTTTTTCAACACTATCACAAGTGCAAAAAGTGTTTTTTCCACACTAATACAAGTGCAAAAGTGGTTTCCTGCACCAACACAAGTGCGAAAAGTGTTTTTTCAACACTAACACAAGTGCGAAAAATGGTTTTTCAACACTAACACAAGTGCGAAAAGTGGTTTTTCCACACTAATACAAGTGCAAAAGTGGTTTCCTGCACCAACACAAGTGCGAAAAGTGGTTTTTCAACACTAACACAAGTGCGAAAAGTGGTTTTTCAACACTATCACAAGTGCAAAAAGTGTTTTTTCCACACTAATACAAGTGCAAAAGTGGTTTCCTGCACCAACACAAGTGCGAAAAGTGGTTTTTCAACACTAACACAAGTGCGAAAAGTGGTTTTTCAACACTAACACAAGTGCGAAAAGTGTTTTTTCCACACTAATACAAGTGCAAAAGTGGTTTCCTGCACCAACACAAGTGCGAAAAGTGGTTTTTCAACACTAACACAAGTGCGAAAAGTGGTTTTCAACACTAACACAAGTGCGAAAAGTGGTTTTTCAACACTAATACAAGTGCGAAAAGTGGTTTTTCCACACTAATGCAAGTGCAAAAGTGGTTTCCTGCACCAACACAAGTGCGAAAAGTGGTTTTTCAATACTAACACAAGTGCGAAAAGTGGTTTTTCAACACTAACACAAGTGCGAAAAGTGTTTTTTCCACACTAATACAAGTGCAAAAGTGGTTTTTCAACACTAACACAAGTGCAAAAAATGGTTTTTCCACACTAATACAAGTGCAAAAGTGGTTTCCTGCACCAACACAAGTGCGAAAAGTGGTTTTTCAACACTAACACAAGTGCGAAAAGTGGTTTTTCAACACTACCACAAGTGCAAAAAGTGTTTTTTCCACACTAATACAAGTGCAAAAGTGGTTTCCTGCACCAACACAAGTGCGAAAAGTGGTTTTTCAACACTAACACCAGTGCGAAAAGTGGTTTTTCAACACTAACACAAGTGCGAAAAGTGGTTTTTCCACACTAATACAAGTGTAAAAGTGGTTTCCTGCACCAACACAAGTGCGAAAAGTGGTTTTTCAACACTAACACAAGTGCGAAAAATGTTTTTTCCACACTAATAGAAGTGCAAAAGTGGTTTCCTGCACCAACCCAAGTGCGAAAAGTGGTTTTTCAACACTAACACAAGTGCAAAAAGTGGTTTTTCAACACTAACACAAGTGCGAAAAGTGTTTTTTCCACACTAATACAAGTGCAAAAGTGGTTTCCTGCACCAACACAAGTGCGAAAAGTGGTTTTTCAACACTAACACAAGTGCGAAAAGTGGTTTTTCAACATTAACACAAGTGCGAAAAGTGGTTTTCCACACTAATACAAGTGCAAAAGTGGTTTCCTGCACCAACACAAGTGCGAAAAGTGGTTTTTCAACACTAACACAAGTGCGAAAAGTGGTTTTTCAACACTAACACAAGTGTGAAAAGTGGTTTTTCAACACTTGGAAAAGTGGAAAAGTGGAAAAGTGGTCACAAGTGCAAAAAGTGTTTTTTCCATGCTAATACAAGTGCAAAAGTGGTTTCCTGCACCAACATAAGTGCGAAAAGTGGTTTTTCAACACTAACACAAGTGCGAAAAGTGGTTTTTCAACACTACCACAAGTGCGAAAAGTGGTTTTTCCACACTAATACAAGTGCAAAAGTGGTTTCCTGCACCAACACAAGTGCGAAAAGTGGTTTTTCAACACTAACACAAGTGCGAAAAGTGGTTTTTCAACACTATCACAAGTGCAAAAAGTGTTTTTTCCATACTAATACAAGTGCAAAAGTGGTTTCCTGCACCAACACAAGTGCGAAAAGTGGTTTTTCAACACTAACACAAGTGCGAAAAGTGGTTTTTCAACACTAACACATGTGCGAAAAGTGTTTTTTCCACACTAATACAAGTGCAAAAGTGGTTTCCTGCACGAACACAAGTGCGAAAAGTGGTTTGTCAACACTAACACAAGTGCGAAAAGTGGTTTTTCAACACTAACGCAAGTGCGAAAAGTGGTTTTTCAACACTAACACAAGTGCGAAAAGTGGTTTTTCCACACTAATACAAGTGCAAAAGTGGTTTCCTGCACCAACACAAGTGCGAAAAGTGGTTTTTCAACACTAACACAAGTGCGAAAAGTGGTTTTTCAACACTAACACAAGTGCGAAAAGTGGTCTTTCAATACTAACACAAGTGCGAAAAGTGGTTTTTCCACACTAATACAAGTGTAAAAGTGGTTTCCTGCACCAACACAAGTGCGAAAAGTGGTTTTTCAACACTAACACAAGTGCGAAAAGTGGTTTCTCAACACTATCACAAGTGCAAAAAGTGTTTTTTCCACACTAATACAAGTGCAAAAGTGGTTTTTCAACACTAACACAAGTGCAAAAAATGGTTTTTCCACACTAATACAAGTGCAAAAGTGGTTTCCTGCACCAACACAAGTGCGAAAAGTGGTTTTTCAACACTATCACAAGTGTAAAAAGTGTTTTTTCCACACTAATACAAGTGCAAAAGTGGTTTCCTGCACCAACACAAGTGCGAAAAGTGGTTTTTCAACACTAACACAAGTGCGAAAAGTGGTTTTCAACACTAACACAAGTGCGAAAAGTGTTTTTTCCACACTAATACAAGTGCAAAAGTGGTTTCCTGCACCAAAACAAGTGCGAAAAGTGGTTTTTCAACACTAACACAAGTGCGAAAAGTGGTTTTTCAACACTAACACAAGTGCGAAAAGTGGTCTTTCAATACTAACACAAGTGCGAAAAGTGGTTTTTCCACACTAATACAAGTGTAAAAGTGGTTTCCTGCACAAACACAAGTGCGAAAAGTGGTTTTTCAACACTAACACAAGTGCGAAAAGTGGTTTCTCAACACTATCACAAGTGCAAAAAGTGTTTTTTCCACACTAATACAAGTGCAAAAGTGGTTCCCTGCACCAACACAAGTGCGAAAAGTGGTTTTTCAACACTAACACAAGTGCGAAAAGTGGTTTTTCCACACTAATACAAGTGCAAAAGTGGTTTCCTGCACCAACACAAGTGCGAAAAGTGGTTTTTCAACACTAACACAAGTGCGAAAAGTGGTTTTCAACACTAACACAAGTGCAAAAAGTGTTTTTTCCACACTAATACAAGTGCAAAAGTGGTTTCCTGCACCAAAACAAGTGCGAAAAGTGGTTTTTCAACACTAACACAAGTGCGAAAAGTGGTTTTTCAACACTAACACAAGTGCGAAAAGTGGTCTTTCAATACTAACACAAGTGCGAAAAGTGGTTTTTCCACACTAATACAAGTGTAAAAGTGGTTTCCTGCACAAACACAAGTGCGAAAAGTGGTTTTTCAACACTAACACAAGTGCGAAAAGTGGTTTCTCAACACTATCACAAGTGCAAAAAGTGTTTTTTCCACACTAATACAAGTGCAAAAGTGGTTCCCTGCACCAACACAAGTGCGAAAAGTGGTTTTTCAACACTAACACAAGTGCGAAAAGTGGTTTTTCAACACTATCACAAGTGCAAAAAGTGGTTTTTCAACACTAACACAAGTGCGAAAAGTGGTTTTTCCACACTAATACAAGTGCAAAAGTGGTTTCCTGCACCAAACCATGTGCGAAAAGTGGTTTTTCAACACTAACACAAGTGCAAAAAGTGGTTTTTCAACACTAACACAAGTGCGAAAAGTGGATTTTCCACACTAATACAAGTGCAAAAGTGGTTTCCTACACCAACACAAGTGCGAAAAGTGGTTTTTCAACACTAACACAAGTGCAAAAAGTGGTGTTTCAACATTAACACAAGTGCGAAAAGTGTTTTTTCAACACTAACACAAGTGCGAAAAGTGGTTTTTCCACACTAATACAAGTGCAAAAGTGGTTTCCTGCACCAACACAAGTGCGAAAAGTGGTTTTTCAACACTAACACAAGTGCGAAAAGTGGTTTTTCAACACTAACACAAGTGCGAAAAGTGGTTTTTCCACACTAATACAAGTGCAAAAGTGCTTTCCTGCACCAACACAAGTGCGAAAAGTGGTTTTTCAACACTAACACAAGTGCGAAAAGTGGTTTTTCAACACTATCACAAGTGCGAAAAGTGGTTTTTCCACACTAATACAAGTGCAAAAGTGGTTTCCTGCACCAACACAAGTGCGAAAAGTGGTTTTTCAACACTAACAAATGTGCGAAAAGTGGTTTTTCAACACTAACACAAGTGCGAAAAGTGGTTTTGCCACACTAATACAAGTGCAAAAGTGGTTTCCTGCACCAACACAAGTGCGAAAAGTGGTTTTTCAACACTAACACAAGTGCGAAAAGTGGTTTTTCAACACTATCACAAGTGCAAAAAGTGTTTTTTCCATACTAATACAAGTGCAAAAGTGGTTTCCTGCACCAACACAAGTGCGAAAAGTGGTTTTTCAACACTAACACAAGTGCGAAAAGTGGTTTTCAACACTAACACAAGTGCGAAAAGTGGTTTTTCAACACTAATACAAGTGCGAAAAGTGGTTTTTCCACACTAATACAAGTGCAAAAGTGGTTTCCTGCACCAACACAAGTGCGAAAAGTGGTTTTTCAATACTAACACAAGTGCGAAAAGTGGTTTTTCAACACTAACACAAGTGCGAAAAGTGTTTTTTCCACACTAATACAAGTGCAAAAGTGGTTTTTCAACACTAACACAAGTGCAAAAAATGGTTTTTCCACACTAATACAAGTGCAAAAGTGGTTTCCTGCACCAACACAAGTGCGAAAAGTGGTTTTTCAACACTAACACAAGTGCGAAAAGTGGTTTTTCAACACTATCACAAGTGCAAAAAGTGTTTTTTCCACACTAATACAAGTGCAAAAGTGGTTTCCTGCACCAACACAAGTGCGAAAAGTGGTTTTTCAACACTAACACCAGTGCGAAAAGTGGTTTTTCAACACTAACACAAGTGCGAAAAGTGGTTTTTCCACACTAATACAAGTGTAAAAGTGGTTTCCTGCACCAACACAAGTGCGAAAAGTGGTTTTTCAACACTAACACAAGTGCGAAAAATGTTTTTTCCACACTAATAGAAGTGCAAAAGTGGTTTCCTGCACCAACCCAAGTGCGAAAAGTGGTTTTTCAACACTAACACAAGTGCAAAAAGTGGTTTTTCAACACTAACACAAGTGCGAAAAGTGTTTTTTCCACACTAATACAAGTGCAAAAGTGGTTTCCTGCACCAACACAAGTGCGAAAAGTGGTTTTTCAACACTAACACAAGTGCGAAAAGTGGTTTTTCAACATTAACACAAGTGCGAAAAGTGGTTTTCCACACTAATACAAGTGCAAAAGTGGTTTCCTGCACCAACACAAGTGCGAAAAGTGGTTTTTCAACACTAACACAAGTGCGAAAAGTGGTTTTTCAACACTAACACAAGTGTGAAAAGTGGTTTTTCAACACTTGGAAAAGTGGAAAAGTGGAAAAGTGGTCACAAGTGCAAAAAGTGTTTTTTCCATGCTAATACAAGTGCAAAAGTGGTTTCCTGCACCAACATAAGTGCGAAAAGTGGTTTTTCAACACTAACACAAGTGCGAAAAGTGGTTTTTCAACACTACCACAAGTGCGAAAAGTGTTTTTTCCACACTAATACAAGTGCAAAAGTGGTTTCCTGCACCAACACAAGTGCGAAAAGTGGTTTTTCAACACTAACACAAGTGCGAAAAGTGGTTTTTCAACACTATCACAAGTGCAAAAAGTGTTTTTTCCATACTAATACAAGTGCAAAAGTGGTTTCCTGCACCAACACAAGTGCGAAAAGTGGTTTTTCAACACTAACACAAGTGCGAAAAGTGGTTTTTCAACACTAACACAAGTGCGAAAAGTGTTTTTTCCACACTAATACAAGTGCAAAAGTGGTTTCCTGCACGAACACAAGTGCGAAAAGTGGTTTGTCAACACTAACACAAGTGCGAAAAGTGGTTTTTCAACACTAACACAAGTGCGAAAAGTGGTTTTTCAACACTAACACAAGTGCGAAAAGTGGTCTTTCAATACTAACACAAGTGCGAAAAGTGGTTTTTCCACACTAATACAAGTGTAAAAGTGGTTTCCTGCACCAACACAAGTGCGAAAAGTGGTTTTTCAACACTAACACAAGTGCGAAAAGTAGTTTCTCAACACTATCACAAGTGCAAAAAGTGTTTTTTCCACACTAATACAAGTGCAAAAGTGGTTTTTCAACACTAACACAAGTGCAAAAAATGGTTTTTCCACACTAATACAAGTGCAAAAGTGGTTTCCTGCACCAACACAAGTGCGAAAAGTGGTTTTTCAACACTATCACAAGTGTAAAAAGTGTTTTTTCCACACTAATACAAGTGCAAAAGTGGTTTCCTGCACCAACACAAGTGCGAAAAGTGGTTTTTCAACACTAACACAAGTGCGAAAAGTGGTTTTCAACACTAACACAAGTGCGAAAAGTGTTTTTTCCACACTAATACAAGTGCAAAAGTGGTTTCCTGCACCAACACAAGTGCGAAAAGTGGTTTTTCAACACTAACACAAGTGCGAAAAGTGGTTTTTCAACACTAACACAAGTGCGAAAAGTGGTCTTTCAATACTAACACAAGTGCGAAAAGTGGTTTTTCCACACTAATACAAGTGTAAAAGTGGTTTCCTGCACAAACACAAGTGCGAAAAGTGGTTTTTCAACACTAACACAAGTGCGAAAAGTGGTTTCTCAACACTATCACAAGTGCAAAAAGTGTTTTTTCCACACTAATACAAGTGCAAAAGTGGTTCCCTGCACCAACACAAGTGCGAAAAGTGGTTTTTCAACACTAACACAAGTGCGAAAAGTGGTTTTTCAACACTATCACAAGTGCAAAAAGTGGTTTTTCAACACTAACACAAGTGCGAAAAGTGGTTTTTCCACACTAATACAAGTGCAAAAGTGGTTTCCTGCACCAAACCATGTGCGAAAAGTGGTTTTTCAACACTAACACAAGTGCAAAAAGTGGTTTTTCAACACTAACACAAGTGCGAAAAGTGGATTTTCCACACTAATACAAGTGCAAAAGTGGTTTCCTACACCAACACAAGTGCGAAAAGTGGTTTTTCAACACTAACACAAGTGCAAAAAGTGGTGTTTCAACATTAACACAAGTGCGAAAAGTGTTTTTTCAACACTAACACAAGTGCGAAAAGTGGTTTTTCCACACTAATACAAGTGCAAAAGTGGTTTCCTGCACCAACACAAGTGCGAAAAGTGGTTTTTCAACACTAACACAAGTGCGAAAAGTGGTTTTTCAACACTAACACAAGTGCGAAAAGTGGTTTTTCCACACTAATACAAGTGCAAAAGTGCTTTCCTGCACCAACACAAGTGCGAAAAGTGGTTTTTCAACACTAACACAAGTGCGAAAAGTGGTTTTTCAACACTATCACAAGTGCGAAAAGTGGTTTTTCCACACTAATACAAGTGCAAAAGTGGTTTCCTGCACCAACACAAGTGCGAAAAGTGGTTTTTCAACACTAACAAATGTGCGAAAAGTGGTTTTTCAACACTAACACAAGTGCGAAAAGTGGTTTTGCCACACTAATACAAGTGCAAAAGTGGTTTCCTGCACCAACACAAGTGCGAAAAGTGGTTTTTCAACACTAACACAAGTGCGAAAAGTGGTTTTTCAACACTATCACAAGTGCGAAAAGTGGTTTTTCCACACTAATACAAGTGCAAAAGTGGTTTCCTGCACCAACACAAGTGCGAAAAGTGGTTTTACAACACTAACACAAGTGCAAAAAGTGGTTTTTCAACACTAACACAAGTGCGAAAAGTGGTTTTCCACACTAATACAAGTGCAAAAGTGGTTTCCTGGACCAACACAAGTGCGAAAAGTGGTTTTTCAACACTAACACAAGTGCGAAAAGTGGTTTTTCAACACTAACACAAGTGCGAAAAGTGGTTTTTCAACACTAACACAAGTGCGAAAAGTGGTTTTTCAACACTAACACAAGTGCGAAAAGTGGTTTTTCCACAGTAATACAAGTGCAAAACTGGTTTCCTGCACCAACACAAGTGCGAAAAGTGGTTTTTCAACACTAACACAAGTGCGAAAAGTGGTTTTTCAACACTAACACAAGTGCGAAAAGTGTTTTTTCCACACTAATACAAGTGCAAAAGTGGTTTCCTGCACCAACACAAGTGCGAAAAGTGGTTTTTCAACACTAACACAAGTGCGAAAAGTGGTTTTTCAACATTAACACAAGTGCGAAAAGTGGTTTTTCAACACTAATACAAGTGCGAAAAGTGGTTTTTCCACACTAATACAAGTGCAAAAGTGGTTTCCTGCACCAACACAAGTGCGAAAAGTGGTTTTTCAACACTAACACAAGTGCGAAAAGTGGTTTTTCAACACTATCACAAGTGCGAAAAGTGGTTTTTCAACACTAAGAGAAGTGCAAAAAGTGGTTTCCTGCACCAACACAAGTGCGAAAAGTGGTTTTTCAACACTAACACAAGTGCGAAAAGTGGTTTTTCAACACTATCACAAGTGCAAAAAGTGTTTTTTCCACACTAATACAAGTGCAAAAGTGGTTTCCTGCACCAACACAAGTGCGAAAAGTGTTTTTTCAACACTAACACAAGTGCGAAAAATGGTTTTTCAACACTAACACAAGTGCGAAAAGTGGTTTTTCCACACTAATACAAGTGCAAAAGTGGTTTCCTGCACCAACACAAGTGCGAAAAGTGGTTTTTCAACACTAACACAAGTGCGAAAAGTGGTTTTTCAACACTATCACAAGTGCAAAAAGTGTTTTTTCCACACTAATACAAGTGCAAAAGTGGTTTCCTGCACCAACACAAGTGCGAAAAGTGGTTTTTCAACACTAACACAAGTGCGAAAAGTGGTTTTTCAATACTAACACAAGTGCGAAAAGTGGTTTTTCCACACTAATACAAGTGTAAAAGTGGTTTCCTGCACAAACACAAGTGCGAAAAGTGGTTTTTCAACACTAACACAAGTGCGAAAAGTGGTTTCTCAACACTATCACAAGTGCAAAAAGTGTTTTTTCCACACTAATACAAGTGCAAAAGTGGTTCCCTGCACCAACACAAGTGCGAAAAGTGGTTTTTCAACACTAACACAAGTGCGAAAAGTGGTTTTTCAACACTATCACAAGTGCAAAAAGTGGTTTTTCAACACTAACACAAGTGCGAAAAGTGGTTTTTCCACACTAATACAAGTGCAAAAGTGGTTTCCTGCACCAAACCATGTGCGAAAAGTGGTTTTTCAACACTAACACAAGTGCAAAAAGTGGTTTTTCAACACTAACACAAGTGCGAAAAGTGGATTTTCCACACTAATACAAGTGCAAAAGTGGTTTCCTACACCAACACAAGTGCGAAAAGTGGTTTTTCAACACTAACACAAGTGCAAAAAGTGGTGTTTCAACATTAACACAAGTGCGAAAAGTGTTTTTTCAACACTAACACAAGTGCGAAAAGTGGTTTTTCCACACTAATACAAGTGCAAAAGTGGTTTCCTGCACCAACACAAGTGCGAAAAGTGGTTTTTCAACACTAACACAAGTGCGAAAAGTGGTTTTTCAACACTAACACAAGTGCGAAAAGTGGTTTTTCCACACTAATACAAGTGCAAAAGTGCTTTCCTGCACCAACACAAGTGCGAAAAGTGGTTTTTCAACACTAACACAAGTGCGAAAAGTGGTTTTTCAACACTATCACAAGTGCGAAAAGTGGTTTTTCCACACTAATACAAGTGCAAAAGTGGTTTCCTGCACCAACACAAGTGCGAAAAGTGGTTTTTCAACACTAACAAATGTGCGAAAAGTGGTTTTTCAACACTAACACAAGTGCGAAAAGTGGTTTTGCCACACTAATACAAGTGCAAAAGTGGTTTCCTGCACCAACACAAGTGCGAAAAGTGGTTTTTCAACACTAACACAAGTGCGAAAATTGGTTTTTCAACACTATCACAAGTGCAAAAAGTGTTTTTTCCATACTAATACAAGTGCAAAAGTGGTTTCCTGCACCAACACAAGTGCGAAAAGTGGTTTTTCAACACTAACACAAGTGCGAAAAGTGGTTTTCAACACTAACACAAGTGCGAAAAGTGGTTTTTCAACACTAATACAAGTGCGAAAAGTGGTTTTTCCACACTAATACAAGTGCAAAAGTGGTTTCCTGCACCAACACAAGTGCGAAAAGTGGTTTTTCAATACTAACACAAGTGCGAAAAGTGGTTTTTCAACACTAACACAAGTGCGAAAAGTGTTTTTTCCACACTAATACAAGTGCAAAAGTGGTTTTTCAACACTAACACAAGTGCAAAAAATGGTTTTTCCACACTAATACAAGTGCAAAAGTGGTTTCCTGCACCAACACAAGTGCGAAAAGTGGTTTTTCAACACTAACACAAGTGCGAAAAGTGGTTTTTCAACACTATCACAAGTGCAAAAAGTGTTTTTTCCACACTAATACAAGTGCAAAAGTGGTTTCCTGCACCAACACAAGTGCGAAAAGTGGTTTTTCAACACTAACACCAGTGCGAAAAGTGGTTTTTCAACACTAACACAAGTGCGAAAAGTGGTTTTTCCACACTAATACAAGTGTAAAAGTGGTTTCCTGCACCAACACAAGTGCGAAAAGTGGTTTTTCAACACTAACACAAGTGCGAAAAATGTTTTTTCCACACTAATAGAAGTGCAAAAGTGGTTTCCTGCACCAACCCAAGTGCGAAAAGTGGTTTTTCAACACTAACACAAGTGCAAAAAGTGGTTTTTCAACACTAACACAAGTGCGAAAAGTGTTTTTTCCACACTAATACAAGTGCAAAAGTGGTTTCCTGCACCAACACAAGTGCGAAAAGTGGTTTTTCAACACTAACACAAGTGCGAAAAGTGGTTTTTTCAACATTAACACAAGTGCGAAAAGTGGTTTTCCACACTAATACAAGTGCAAAAGTGGTTTCCTGCACCAACACAAGTGCGAAAAGTGGTTTTTCAACACTAACACAAGTGCGAAAAGTGGTTTTTCAACACTAACACAAGTGTGAAAAGTGGTTTTTCAACACTTGGAAAAGTGGAAAAGTGGAAAAGTGGTCACAAGTGCAAAAAGTGTTTTTTCCATGCTAATACAAGTGCAAAAGTGGTTTCCTGCACCAACATAAGTGCGAAAAGTGGTTTTTCAACACTAACACAAGTGCGAAAAGTGGTTTTTCAACACTACCACAAGTGCGAAAAGTGTTTTTTCCACACTAATACAAGTGCAAAAGTGGTTTCCTGCACCAACACAAGTGCGAAAAGTGGTTTTTCAACACTAACACAAGTGCGAAAAGTGGTTTTTCAACACTATCACAAGTGCAAAAAGTGTTTTTTCCATACTAATACAAGTGCAAAAGTGGTTTCCTGCACCAACACAAGTGCGAAAAGTGGTTTTTCAACACTAACACAAGTGCGAAAAGTGGTTTTTCAACACTAACACAAGTGCGAAAAGTGTTTTTTCCACACTAATACAAGTGCAAAAGTGGTTTCCTGCACGAACACAAGTGCGAAAAGTGGTTTGTCAACACTAACACAAGTGCGAAAAGTGGTTTTTCAACACTAACACAAGTGCGAAAAGTGGTTTTTCAACACTAACACAAGTGCGAAAAGTGGTCTTTCAATACTAACACAAGTGCGAAAAGTGGTTTTTCCACACTAATACAAGTGTAAAAGTGGTTTCCTGCACCAACACAAGTGCGAAAAGTGGTTTTTCAACACTAACACAAGTGCGAAAAGTAGTTTCTCAACACTATCACAAGTGCAAAAAGTGTTTTTTCCACACTAATACAAGTGCAAAAGTGGTTTTTCAACACTAACACAAGTGCAAAAAATGGTTTTTCCACACTAATACAAGTGCAAAAGTGGTTTCCTGCACCAACACAAGTGCGAAAAGTGGTTTTTCAACACTATCACAAGTGTAAAAAGTGTTTTTTCCACACTAATACAAGTGCAAAAGTGGTTTCCTGCACCAACACAAGTGCGAAAAGTGGTTTTTCAACACTAACACAAGTGCGAAAAGTGGTTTTCAACACTAACACAAGTGCGAAAAGTGTTTTTTCCACACTAATACAAGTGCAAAAGTGGTTTCCTGCACCAACACAAGTGCGAAAAGTGGTTTTTCAACACTAACACAAGTGCGAAAAGTGGTTTTTCAACACTAACACAAGTGCGAAAAGTGGTCTTTCAATACTAACACAAGTGCGAAAAGTGGTTTTTCCACACTAATACAAGTGTAAAAGTGGTTTCCTGCACAAACACAAGTGCGAAAAGTGGTTTTTCAACACTAACACAAGTGCGAAAAGTGGTTTCTCAACACTATCACAAGTGCAAAAAGTGTTTTTTCCACACTAATACAAGTGCAAAAGTGGTTCCCTGCACCAACACAAGTGCGAAAAGTGGTTTTTCAACACTAACACAAGTGCGAAAAGTGGTTTTTCAACACTATCACAAGTGCAAAAAGTGGTTTTTCAACACTAACACAAGTGCGAAAAGTGGTTTTTCCACACTAATACAAGTGCAAAAGTGGTTTCCTGCACCAAACCATGTGCGAAAAGTGGTTTTTCAACACTAACACAAGTGCAAAAAGTGGTTTTTCAACACTAACACAAGTGCGAAAAGTGGATTTTCCACACTAATACAAGTGCAAAAGTGGTTTCCTACACCAACACAAGTGCGAAAAGTGGTTTTTCAACACTAACACAAGTGCAAAAAGTGGTGTTTCAACATTAACACAAGTGCGAAAAGTGTTTTTTCAACACTAACACAAGTGCGAAAAGTGGTTTTTCCACACTAATACAAGTGCAAAAGTGGTTTCCTGCACCAACACAAGTGCGAAAAGTGGTTTTTCAACACTAACACAAGTGCGAAAAGTGGTTTTTCAACACTAACACAAGTGCGAAAAGTGGTTTTTCCACACTAATACAAGTGCAAAAGTGCTTTCCTGCACCAACACAAGTGCGAAAAGTGGTTTTTCAACACTAACACAAGTGCGAAAAGTGGTTTTTCAACACTATCACAAGTGCGAAAAGTGGTTTTTCCACACTAATACAAGTGCAAAAGTGGTTTCCTGCACCAACACAAGTGCGAAAAGTGGTTTTTCAACACTAACAAATGTGCGAAAAGTGGTTTTTCAACACTAACACAAGTGCGAAAAGTGGTTTTGCCACACTAATACAAGTGCAAAAGTGGTTTCCTGCACCAACACAAGTGCGAAAAGTGGTTTTTCAACACTAACACAAGTGCGAAAAGTGGTTTTTCAACACTATCACAAGTGCGAAAAGTGGTTTTTCCACACTAATACAAGTGCAAAAGTGGTTTCCTGCACCAACACAAGTGCGAAAAGTGGTTTTACAACACTAACACAAGTGCAAAAAGTGGTTTTTCAACACTAACACAAGTGCGAAAAGTGGTTTTCCACACTAATACAAGTGCAAAAGTGGTTTCCTGGACCAACACAAGTGCGAAAAGTGGTTTTTCAACACTAACACAAGTGCGAAAAGTGGTTTTTCAACACTAACACAAGTGCGAAAAGTGGTTTTTCAACACTAACACAAGTGCGAAAAGTGGTTTTTCAACACTAACACAAGTGCGAAAAGTGGTTTTTCCACAGTAATACAAGTGCAAAACTGGTTTCCTGCACCAACACAAGTGCGAAAAGTGGTTTTTCAACACTAACACAAGTGCGAAAAGTGGTTTTTCAACACTAACACAAGTGCGAAAAGTGTTTTTTCCACAGCTAATACAAGTGCAAAAGTGGTTTCCTGCACCAACACAAGTGCGAAAAGTGGTTTTTCAACACTAACACAAGTGCGAAAAGTGTTTTTCAACATTAACACAAGTGCGAAAAGTGGTTTTTCAACACTAATACAAAGTGCGAAAAGTGGTTTTTCCACACTAATACAAGTGCAAAAGTGGTTTTCCTGCACCAACACAAGTGCGAAAAGTGGTTTTTCAACACTAACACAAGTGCGAAAAGTGGTTTTTCAACACTATCACAAGTGCGAAAAGTGGTTTTTCAACACTAAGAGAAGTGCAAAAAGTGGTTTCCTGCACCAACACAAGTGCGAAAAGTGGTTTTTCAACACTAACACAAGTGCGGAAAAGTGGTTTTTCAACACTATCACAAGTGCAAAAAGTGTTTTTTCCACACTAATACAAGTGCAAAAGTGGTTTCCCTGCACCAACACAAGTGCGAAAAGTGTTTTTTCAACACTAACACAAGTGCGAAAAATGGTTTTTCAACAATAACACAAGTGCGAAAAGTGGTTTTTCCACACTAATACAAGTGCAAAAGTGGTTTCCTGCACCAACACAAGTGCGAAAAGTGGTTTTTCAACACTAACACAAGTGCGAAAAGTGGTTTTTCAACACTATCACAAGTGCAAAAAGTGTTTTTTCCACACTAATACAAGTGCAAAAGTGGTTTCCTGCACCAACACAAGTGCGAAAAGTGGTTTTTCAACACTAACACAAAGTGTCGAAAAGTGGTTTTTCAACACTAACACAAGTGCGAAAAGTGTTTTTTCCACACTAATACAAGTGCAAAAGTGGTTTCCTGCACCAACACAAGTGCGAAAAGTGGTTTTTCAACACTAACACAAGTGCGAAAAGTGGTTTTTCAACACTAACACAAGTGCGAAAAGTGGTTTTTCAACACTAATACAAGTGCGAAAAGTGGTTTTTTCCACACTAATACAAGTGCAAAAGTGGTTTTTCAACACTAACACCAGTGCGAAAAGTGGTTTTTCAACACTAACACAAGTGCGAAAAGTGGTTTTTCCACACTAATACAAGTGTAAAAGTGGTTTCCTGCACCAACACAAGTGCGAAAAGTGGTTTTTTCAACACTAACACAAGTGCGAAAAATGTTTTTTCCACACTAATAGAAGTGCAAAAGTGGTTTCCTGCACCAACCCAAGTGCGAAAAGTGGTTTTTCAACACTAACACAAGTGCAAAAAGTGGTTTTTCAACACTAACACAAGTGCGAAAAGTGTTTTTTCCACACTAATACAAGTGCAAAAGTGGGTTTCACTGCACCAACACAAGTGCGGAAAAGTGGTTTTTTCAACACTAACACAAGTGCGAAAAGTGGTTTTTCAACATTAACACAAGTGCGAAAAGTGGTTTTCCACACTAATACAAGTGCAAAGTGGTTTCCTGCACCAACACAAGTGCGAAAAGTGGTTTTTCACAAGTGCGAAAAGTGGTTTTTCAACACTAACACAAGTGTGAAAAGTGGTTTTTCAACACTTGGAAAAGTGGAAAAGTGGAAAAGTGGTCACAAGTGCAAAAAGTGTTTTTTCCATGCTAATACAAGTGCAAAAGTGGTTTCCTGCACCAACATAAGTGCGAAAGGTGGTTTTTCAACACTAACACAAGTGCGAAAAGTGGTTTTTCAACACTACCACAAGTGCGAAAAGTGGTTTTTCCACACTAATACAAGTGCAAAAGTGGTTTCCTGCACCAACACAAGTGCGAAAAGTGGTTTTTCAACACTAACACAAGTGCGAAAAGTGGTTTTTCAACACTATCACAAGTGCAAAAAGTGTTTTTTCCATACTAATACAAGTGCAAAAGTGGTTTCCTGCACCAACACAAGTGCGAAAAGTGGTTTTTCAACACTAACACAAGTGCGAAAAGTGGTTTTTCAACACTAACACAAGTGCGAAAAGTGGTTTTGCCACACTAATACAAGTGCAAAAGTGGTTTCCTGCACCAACACAAGTGCGAAAAGTGGTTTTTCAACACTAACACAAGTGCGAAAAGTGGTTTTTCAACACTATCACAAGTGCGAAAAGTGGTTTTTCCACACTAATACAAGTGCAAAAGTGGTTTCCTGCACCAACACAAGTGCGAAAAGTGGTTTTACAACACTAACACAAGTGCAAAAAGTGGTTTTTCAACACTAACACAAGTGCGAAAAGTGGTTTTCCACACTAATACAAGTGCAAAAGTGGTTTCCTGGACCAACACAAGTGCGAAAAGTGGTTTTTCAACACTAACACAAGTGCGAAAAGTGGTTTTTCAACACTAACACAAGTGCGAAAAGTGGTTTTTCAACACTAACACAAGTGCGAAAAGTGGTTTTTCAACACTAACACAAGTGCGAAAAGTGGTTTTTCCACAGTAATACAAGTGCAAAACTGGTTTCCTGCACCAACACAAGTGCAAAAAGTGGTTTTTCAACACTAACACAAGTGCGAAAAGTGGTTTTTCAACACTAACACAAGTGCGAAAAGTGTTTTTTCCACACTAATACAAGTGCAAAAGTGGTTTCCTGCACCAACACAAGTGCGAAAAGTGGTTTTTCAACACTAACACAAGTGCCAAAAGTGGTTTTTCGACATTAACACAAGTGCGAAAAGTGGTTTTTCAACACTAATACAAGTGCGAAAAGTGGTTTTTCCACACTAATACAAGTGCAAAAGTGGTTTCCTGCACCAACACAAGTGCGAAAAGTGGTTTTTCAACACTAACACAAGTGCGAAAAGTGGTTTTTCAACACTATCACAAGTGCGAAAAGTGGTTTTTCAACACTAAGACAAGTGCGAAAAGTGGTTTCCTGCACCAACACAAGTGCGAAAAGTGGTTTTTCAACACTAACACAAGTGTGAAAAGTGGTTTTTCAACACTATCACAAGTGCAAAAAGTGTTTTTTCCACACTAATACAAGTGCAAAAGTGGTTTCCTGCACCAACACAAGTGCGAAAAGTGTTTTTTCAACACTAACACAAGTGCGAAAAATGGTTTTTCAACACTAACACAAGTGCGAAAAGTGGTTTTTCCACACTAATACAAGTGCAAAAGTGGTTTCCTGCACCAACACAAGTGCGAAAAGTGGTTTTTCAACACTAACACAAGTGCGAAAAGTGGTTTTTCAACACTATCACAAGTGCAAAAAGTGTTTTTTCCACACTAATACAAGTGCAAAAGTGGTTTCCTGCACCAACACAAGTGCGAAAAGTGGTTTTTCAACACTAACACAAGTGCGAAAAGTGGTTTTTCAACACTAACACAAGTGCGAAAAGTGTTTTTTCCACACTAATACAAGTGCAAAAGTGGTTTCCTGCACCAACACAAGTGCGAAAAGTGGTTTTTCAACACTAACACAAGTGCGAAAAGTGGTTTTTCAACACTAACACAAGTGCGAAAAGTGGTTTTTCAACACTAATACAAGTGCGAAAAGTGGTTTTTCCACACTAATACAAGTGCAAAAGTGGTTTTTCAACACTAACACCAGTGCGAAAAGTGGTTTTTCAACACTAACACAAGTGCGAAAAGTGGTTTTTCCACACTAATACAAGTGTAAAAGTGGTTTCCTGCACCAACACAAGTGCGAAAAGTGGTTTTTCAACACTAACACAAGTGCGAAAAATGTTTTTTCCACACTAATAGAAGTGCAAAAGTGGTTTCCTGCACCAACCCAAGTGCGAAAAGTGGTTTTTCAACACTAACACAAGTGCAAAAAGTGGTTTTTCAACACTAACACAAGTGCGAAAAGTGTTTTTTCCACACTAATACAAGTGCAAAAGTGGTTTCCTGCACCAACACAAGTGCGAAAAGTGGTTTTTCAACACTAACACAAGTGCGAAAAGTGGTTTTTCAACATTAACACAAGTGCGAAAAGTGGTTTTCCACACTAATACAAGTGCAAAAGTGGTTTCCTGCACCAACACAAGTGCGAAAAGTGGTTTTTCAACACTATCACAAGTGCAAAAAGTGTTTTTTCCACACTAATACAAGTGCAAAAGTGGTTTCCTGCACCAACACAAGTGCGAAAAGTGGTTTTTCAACACTAACACAAGTGCGAAAAGTGGTTTTTCAACACTAACACAAGTGCGAAAAGTGTTTTTTCCACACTAATACAAGTGCAAAAGTGGTTTCCTGCACCAACACAAGTGCGAAAAGTGGTTTTTCAACACTAACACAAGTGCGAAAAGTGGTTTTTCAACACTAACACAAGTGCGAAAAGTGGTTTTTCAACACTAATACAAGTGCGAAAAGTGGTTTTTCCACACTAATACAAGTGCAAAAGTGGTTTTTCAACACTAACACCAGTGCGAAAAGTGGTTTTTCAACACTAACACAAGTGCGAAAAGTGGTTTTTCCACACTAATACAAGTGTAAAAGTGGTTTCCTGCACCAACACAAGTGCGAAAAGTGGTTTTTCAACACTAACACAAGTGCGAAAAATGTTTTTTCCACACTAATAGAAGTGCAAAAGTGGTTTCCTGCACCAACCCAAGTGCGAAAAGTGGTTTTTCAACACTAACACAAGTGCAAAAAGTGGTTTTTCAACACTAACACAAGTGCGAAAAGTGTTTTTTCCACACTAATACAAGTGCAAAAGTGGTTTCCTGCACCAACACAAGTGCGAAAAGTGGTTTTTCAACACTAACACAAGTGCGAAAAGTGGTTTTTCAACATTAACACAAGTGCGAAAAGTGGTTTTCCACACTAATACAAGTGCAAAAGTGGTTTCCTGCACCAACACAAGTGCGAAAAGTGGTTTTTCAACACTAACACAAGTGCGAAAAGTGGTTTTTCAACACTAACACAAGTGTGAAAAGTGGTTTTTCAACACTTGGAAAAGTGGAAAAGTGGAAAAGTGGTCACAAGTGCAAAAAGTGTTTTTTCCATGCTAATACAAGTGCAAAAGTGGTTTCCTGCACCAACATAAGTGCGAAAGGTGGTTTTTCAACACTAACACAAGTGCGAAAAGTGGTTTTTCAACACTACCACAAGTGCGAAAAGTGGTTTTTCCACACTAATACAAGTGCAAAAGTGGTTTCCTGCACCAACACAAGTGCGAAAAGTGGTTTTTCAACACTAACACAAGTGCGAAAAGTGGTTTTTCAACACTATCACAAGTGCAAAAAGTGTTTTTTCCATACTAATACAAGTGCAAAAGTGGTTTCCTGCACCAACACAAGTGCGAAAAGTGGTTTTTCAACACTAACACAAGTGCGAAAAGTGGTTTTTCAACACTAACACAAGTGCGAAAAGTGGTTTTGCCACACTAATACAAGTGCAAAAGTGGTTTCCTGCACCAACACAAGTGCGAAAAGTGGTTTTTCAACACTAACACAAGTGCGAAAAGTGGTTTTTCAACACTATCACAAGTGCGAAAAGTGGTTTTTCCACACTAATACAAGTGCAAAAGTGGTTTCCTGCACCAACACAAGTGCGAAAAGTGGTTTTACAACACTAACACAAGTGCAAAAAGTGGTTTTTCAACACTAACACAAGTGCGAAAAGTGGTTTTCCACACTAATACAAGTGCAAAAGTGGTTTCCTGGACCAACACAAGTGCGAAAAGTGGTTTTTCAACACTAACACAAGTGCGAAAAGTGGTTTTTCAACACTAACACAAGTGCGAAAAGTGGTTTTTCAACACTAACACAAGTGCGAAAAGTGGTTTTTCAACACTAACACAAGTGCGAAAAGTGGTTTTTCCACAGTAATACAAGTGCAAAACTGGTTTCCTGCACCAACACAAGTGCAAAAAGTGGTTTTTCAACACTAACACAAGTGCGAAAAGTGGTTTTTCAACACTAACACAAGTGCGAAAAGTGTTTTTTCCACACTAATACAAGTGCAAAAGTGGTTTCCTGCACCAACACAAGTGCGAAAAGTGGTTTTTCAACACTAACACAAGTGCCAAAAGTGGTTTTTCGACATTAACACAAGTGCGAAAAGTGGTTTTTCAACACTAATACAAGTGCGAAAAGTGGTTTTTCCACACTAATACAAGTGCAAAAGTGGTTTCCTGCACCAACACAAGTGCGAAAAGTGGTTTTTCAACACTAACACAAGTGCGAAAAGTGGTTTTTCAACACTATCACAAGTGCGAAAAGTGGTTTTTCAACACTAAGACAAGTGCGAAAAGTGGTTTCCTGCACCAACACAAGTGCGAAAAGTGGTTTTTCAACACTAACACAAGTGTGAAAAGTGGTTTTTCAACACTATCACAAGTGCAAAAAGTGTTTTTTCCACACTAATACAAGTGCAAAAGTGGTTTCCTGCACCAACACAAGTGCGAAAAGTGTTTTTTCAACACTAACACAAGTGCGAAAAATGGTTTTTCAACACTAACACAAGTGCGAAAAGTGGTTTTTCCACACTAATACAAGTGCAAAAGTGGTTTCCTGCACCAACACAAGTGCGAAAAGTGGTTTTTCAACACTAACACAAGTGCGAAAAGTGGTTTTTCAACACTATCACAAGTGCAAAAAGTGTTTTTTCCACACTAATACAAGTGCAAAAGTGGTTTCCTGCACCAACACAAGTGCGAAAAGTGGTTTTTCAACACTAACACAAGTGCGAAAAGTGGTTTTTCAACACTAACACAAGTGCGAAAAGTGTTTTTTCCACACTAATACAAGTGCAAAAGTGGTTTCCTGCACCAACACAAGTGCGAAAAGTGGTTTTTCAACACTAACACAAGTGCGAAAAGTGGTTTTTCAACACTAACACAAGTGCGAAAAGTGGTTTTTCAACACTAATACAAGTGCGAAAAGTGGTTTTTCCACACTAATACAAGTGCAAAAGTGGTTTTTCAACACTAACACCAGTGCGAAAAGTGGTTTTTCAACACTAACACAAGTGCGAAAAGTGGTTTTTCCACACTAATACAAGTGTAAAAGTGGTTTCCTGCACCAACACAAGTGCGAAAAGTGGTTTTTCAACACTAACACAAGTGCGAAAAATGTTTTTTCCACACTAATAGAAGTGCAAAAGTGGTTTCCTGCACCAACCCAAGTGCGAAAAGTGGTTTTTCAACACTAACACAAGTGCAAAAAGTGGTTTTTCAACACTAACACAAGTGCGAAAAGTGTTTTTTCCACACTAATACAAGTGCAAAAGTGGTTTCCTGCACCAACACAAGTGCGAAAAGTGGTTTTTCAACACTAACACAAGTGCGAAAAGTGGTTTTTCAACATTAACACAAGTGCGAAAAGTGGTTTTCCACACTAATACAAGTGCAAAAGTGGTTTCCTGCACCAACACAAGTGCGAAAAGTGGTTTTTCAACACTAACACAAGTGCGAAAAGTGGTTTTTCAACACTAACACAAGTGTGAAAAGTGGTTTTTCAACACTTGGAAAAGTGGAAAAGTGGAAAAGTGGTCACAAGTGCAAAAAGTGTTTTTTCCATGCTAATACAAGTGCAAAAGTGGTTTCCTGCACCAACATAAGTGCGAAAGGTGGTTTTTCAACACTAACACAAGTGCGAAAAGTGGTTTTTCAACACTACCACAAGTGCGAAAAGTGGTTTTTCCACACTAATACAAGTGCAAAAGTGGTTTCCTGCACCAACACAAGTGCGAAAAGTGGTTTTTCAACACTAACACAAGTGCGAAAAGTGGTTTTTCAACACTATCACAAGTGCAAAAAGTGTTTTTTCCATACTAATACAAGTGCAAAAGTGGTTTCCTGCACCAACACAAGTGCGAAAAGTGGTTTTTCAACACTAACACAAGTGCGAAAAGTGGTTTTTCAACACTAACACAAGTGCGAAAAGTGGTTTTGCCACACTAATACAAGTGCAAAAGTGGTTTCCTGCACCAACACAAGTGCGAAAAGTGGTTTTTCAACACTAACACAAGTGCGAAAAGTGGTTTTTCAACACTATCACAAGTGCGAAAAGTGGTTTTTCCACACTAATACAAGTGCAAAAGTGGTTTCCTGCACCAACACAAGTGCGAAAAGTGGTTTTACAACACTAACACAAGTGCAAAAAGTGGTTTTTCAACACTAACACAAGTGCGAAAAGTGGTTTTCCACACTAATACAAGTGCAAAAGTGGTTTCCTGGACCAACACAAGTGCGAAAAGTGGTTTTTCAACACTAACACAAGTGCGAAAAGTGGTTTTTCAACACTAACACAAGTGCGAAAAGTGGTTTTTCAACACTAACACAAGTGCGAAAAGTGGTTTTTCAACACTAACACAAGTGCGAAAAGTGGTTTTTCCACAGTAATACAAGTGCAAAACTGGTTTCCTGCACCAACACAAGTGCAAAAAGTGGTTTTTCAACACTAACACAAGTGCGAAAAGTGGTTTTTCAACACTAACACAAGTGCGAAAAGTGTTTTTTCCACACTAATACAAGTGCAAAAGTGGTTTCCTGCACCAACACAAGTGCGAAAAGTGGTTTTTCAACACTAACACAAGTGCGAAAAGTGGTTTTTCGACATTAACACAAGTGCGAAAAGTGGTTTTTCAACACTAATACAAGTGCGAAAAGTGGTTTTTCCACACTAATACAAGTGCAAAAGTGGTTTCCTGCACCAACACAAGTGCGAAAAGTGGTTTTTCAACACTAACACAAGTGCGAAAAGTGGTTTTTCAACACTATCACAAGTGCGAAAAGTGGTTTTTCAACACTAAGACAAGTGCGAAAAGTGGTTTCCTGCACCAACACAAGTGCGAAAAGTGGTTTTTCAACACTAACACAAGTGTGAAAAGTGGTTTTTCAACACTATCACAAGTGCAAAAAGTGTTTTTTCCACACTAATACAAGTGCAAAAGTGGTTTCCTGCACCAACACAAGTGCGAAAAGTGTTTTTTCAACACTAACACAAGTGCGAAAAATGGTTTTTCAACACTAACACAAGTGCGAAAAGTGGTTTTTCCACACTAATACAAGTGCAAAAGTGGTTTCCTGCACCAACACAAGTGCGAAAAGTGGTTTTTCAACACTAACACAAGTGCGAAAAGTGGTTTTTCAACACTATCACAAGTGCAAAAAGTGTTTTTTCCACACTAATACAAGTGCAAAAGTGGTTTCCTGCACCAACACAAGTGCGAAAAGTGGTTTTTCAACACTAACACAAGTGCGAAAAGTGGTTTTTCAACACTAACACAAGTGCGAAAAGTGTTTTTTCCACACTAATACAAGTGCAAAAGTGGTTTCCTGCACCAACACAAGTGCGAAAAGTGGTTTTTCAACACTAACACAAGTGCGAAAAGTGGTTTTTCAACACTAACACAAGTGCGAAAAGTGGTTTTTCAACACTAATACAAGTGCGAAAAGTGGTTTTTCCACACTAATACAAGTGCAAAAGTGGTTTTTCAACACTAACACCAGTGCGAAAAGTGGTTTTTCAACACTAACACAAGTGCGAAAAGTGGTTTTTCCACACTAATACAAGTGTAAAAGTGGTTTCCTGCACCAACACAAGTGCGAAAAGTGGTTTTTCAACACTAACACAAGTGCGAAAAATGTTTTTTCCACACTAATAGAAGTGCAAAAGTGGTTTCCTGCACCAACCCAAGTGCGAAAAGTGGTTTTTCAACACTAACACAAGTGCAAAAAGTGGTTTTTCAACACTAACACAAGTGCGAAAAGTGTTTTTTCCACACTAATACAAGTGCAAAAGTGGTTTCCTGCACCAACACAAGTGCGAAAAGTGGTTTTTCAACACTAACACAAGTGCGAAAAGTGGTTTTTCAACATTAACACAAGTGCGAAAAGTGGTTTTCCACACTAATACAAGTGCAAAAGTGGTTTCCTGCACCAACACAAGTGCGAAAAGTGGTTTTTCAACACTAACACAAGTGCGAAAAGTGGTTTTTCAACACTAACACAAGTGTGAAAAGTGGTTTTTCAACACTTGGAAAAGTGGAAAAGTGGAAAAGTGGTCACAAGTGCAAAAAGTGTTTTTTCCATGCTAATACAAGTGCAAAAGTGGTTTCCTGCACCAACATAAGTGCGAAAGGTGGTTTTTCAACACTAACACAAGTGCGAAAAGTGGTTTTTCAACACTACCACAAGTGCGAAAAGTGGTTTTTCCACACTAATACAAGTGCAAAAGTGGTTTCCTGCACCAACACAAGTGCGAAAAGTGGTTTTTCAACACTAACACAAGTGCGAAAAGTGGTTTTTCAACACTATCACAAGTGCAAAAAGTGTTTTTTCCATACTAATACAAGTGCAAAAGTGGTTTCCTGCACCAACACAAGTGCGAAAAGTGGTTTTTCAACACTAACACAAGTGCGAAAAGTGGTTTTTCAACACTAACACAAGTGCGAAAAGTGTTTTTTCCACACTAATACAAGTGCAAAAGTGGTTTCCTGCACGAACACAAGTGCGAAAAGTGGTTTGTCAACACTAACACAAGTGCGAAAAGTGGTTTTTCAACACTAACGCAAGTGCGAAAAGTGGTTTTTCAACACTAACACAAGTGCGAAAAGTGGTTTTTCCACACTAATACAAGTGCAAAAGTGGTTTCCTGCACCAACACAAGTGCGAAAAGTGGTTTTTCAACACTAACACAAGTGCGAAAAGTGGTTTTTCAACACTAACACAAGTGCGAAAAGTGGTCTTTCAATACTAACACAAGTGCGAAAAGTGGTTTTTCCACACTAATACAAGTGTAAAAGTGGTTTCCTGCACCAACACAAGTGCGAAAAGTGGTTTTTCAACACTAACACAAGTGCGAAAAGTGGTTTCTCAACACTATCACAAGTGCAAAAAGTGTTTTTTCCACACTAATACAAGTGCAAAAGTGGTTCCCTGCACCAACACAAGTGCGAAAAGTGTTTTTTCAACACTAACACAAGTGCGAAAAGTGGTTTTTCAACACTAACACAAGTGCGAAAAGTGTTTTTTCCACACTAATACAAGTGCAAAAGTGGTTTCCTGCACCAACACAAGTGCGAAAAGTGGTTTTTCAACACTAACACAAGTGCGAAAAGTGGTTTTTCAACATTATCACAAGTGCAAAAAGTGTTTTTTCCACACTAATACAAGTGCAAAAGTGGTTTCCTGCACCAACACAAGTGCGAAATGTGGTTTTTCCACACTAATACAAGTGCAAAAGTGGTTTCCTGCACCAATACAAGTGCGAAAAGTGGTTTTTCAACACTAACACAAGTGCGAAAAGTGTTTTTTCAACACTATCACAAGTGCAAAAAGTGGTTTTTCCACACTAATACAAGTGCAAAAGTGGTTTCCTGCACCAACACAAGTGCGAAAAGTGGTTTTTCAACACTAACACAAGTGCGAAAAGTGGTTTTTCAACACTAACACAAGTGCAAAAGTGGTTTTTCAACACTAACACAAGTGCAAAAAGTGGTTTTTCCACACTAATACAAGTACAAAAGTGGTTTCCTGCACCAACACAAGTGCGAAAAGTGGTTTTTCAACACTAACACAAGTGCGAAAAGTGGTTTTTCAACACTATCACAAGCGCAAAAAGTGTTTTTTCCACACTAATACAAGTGCAAAAGTGGTTTCCTGCACCAACACAAGTGCGAAAAGTGGCTTTTCAACACTAACACAAGTGCGAAAAGTGGTTTTTCAACACTAACACAAGTGCGAAAAGTGGTTTTGCCACACTAATACAAGTGCAAAAGTGGTTTCCTGCACCAACACAAGTGCGAAAAGTGGTTTTTCAACACTAACACAAGTGCGAAAAGTGGTTTTTCAACACTAACACAAGTGCAAAAAGTGTTTTTTCCACACTAATACAAGTGCAAAAGTGGTTTCCTGCACCAACCCATGTGCGAAAAGTGGTTTTTCAACAATAACACAAGTGCAAAAAGTGGTTTTTCAACACTAACACAAGTGCGAAAAGTGGATTTTCCACACTAATAGAAGTGCAAAAGTGGTTTCCTGCACCAACACAAGTGCGAAAAGTGGTTTTTCAACACTAACACAAGTGCGAAAAGTGGTTTTTCAACACTATCACAAGTGCGAAAAGTGGTTTTTCAACACTAAGACAAGTGCGAAAAGTGGTTTCCTGCACCAACACAAGTGCGAAAAGTGGTTTTTCAACACTAACACAAGTGTGAAAAGTGGTTTTTCAACACTATCACAAGTGCAAAAAGTGTTTTTTCCACACTAATACAAGTGCAAAAGTGGTTTCCTGCACCAACACAAGTGCGAAAAGTGTTTTTTCAACACTAACACAAGTGCGAAAAATGGTTTTTCAACACTAACACAAGTGCGAAAAGTGGTTTTTCCACACTAATACAAGTGCAAAAGTGGTTTCCTGCACCAACACAAGTGCGAAAAGTGGTTTTTCAACACTAACACAAGTGCGAAAAGTGGTTTTTCAACACTATCACAAGTGCAAAAAGTGTTTTTTCCACACTAATACAAGTGCAAAAGTGGTTTCCTGCACCAACACAAGTGCGAAAAGTGGTTTTTCAACACTAACACAAGTGCGAAAAGTGGTTTT